>NC_068362.1:56537951-56842951 GCF_020536995.1 Dreissena polymorpha
GTAATACTCTGCAAGGCTAAATTTGGTTACCGTATCAGTGATACATATGGCACGGTTTTCGTACAACATATATATATTTAAGGAAATTCTATTCAGATCAAACTAGTTTTGATACGTTTATTATTATTATTTGTATGCTAAAATTAGTATATTTATACAAAAAAACTATTTTGATGCATGATGAAACGTGTAGAGGAATACATGAGAATTAATTACACATTATTTAAAACATGTCTAACTGTCAAATGTCTGTCTGAACTAGTAAGATTTATATAATTTTATCGGTCGTAAAGATTTTATTAGAACTCATTTTTTCTTAATATTAATGTATTTGTATGCATCTTGTTGGTGAAATTTTGTTTTCATACAATATGAATTGGTGCACAAACGCTTACAAAAAACAGAAACGTTGCCAGTTTTTTATCAGTGATTATAGCTAGGTAAGCAGAAATTGAGCAGTTTAACGGCTTTTAGTACGTGTTGCTTTAACGTAAATAAAATCAAAACAAGGCCGCTGATCCGATGTTTTAATGTTATTTTTCACATAGTATGGGTATGTATTGTCTACAGACGAACGTTCGCACATATTTTTTAATGAGAAATTATCGCCGCAACACCACTTTTTACAATATAAATAACATGATTTATACATTACATACCTTCTTCATTATTTGTCGTTCGAAAAATACAATAATCGCTTCAGCAACGAACAAACATCATCTTGGAAGTCTTGACCACTTTTGTTTACATGCGAATAAAAATCTACATCGCTTTGTAAGCAGTAGCACATATTTTCTATTATGTATTGTTCTAAAGTTGTAATACAAGTTAAACAAAAAGTTGACTACGGATTAAACGACAAATATCGCAATTTAAAAACTTCATTTCTAGAAAATAACTGCATTTTTCATGAACAATGCTGCCCGTGATTTGTGTTGATTTTGCTGGAAAAATGGATTGAAAACTTTTTCAAATTTTCGATAATACCATAGATCATAGTCCTTATATATTAACGCTGCAGTAATGCATAAATATTTGTTACCTATGTGGTCTTAATTAATAATCAAATATATATGTTGTATATTAACCTACGATGCTTTATTTAAGACAGGAATTCCCAATGGATAAGATGAAAGTATCTTCCCAATCACATTTGAATCTGAACTGCGTTTCGATGTCTTCAGATTTTATCAACCACGTGAAAATCTGAAACAAAAATGATAGATCCCTCTTGTCTTTCTTTAGTACACGGCAACTGGTAGGAATGGTCCACGTGGTCAACTTGCTCATTCACCTGTGATGTGGGGGTGAGAAAGGATCTAGACTTTCATACGACCTTTACTGAGTTGAACGCCGTGCCTGACAACTGCATAAACCTAAATCACAAGAATGATCGTCAGAAAAAATGGATCAATTTTTTGCAGCGACAATATATTTTATTTTATTCTCATTATTACTCATTGAGTGTCAGCGAATGTGGCTTTGTACTTGAGAGAACAAAAATTGTCTCATTGAACAATAAGTTTTGAATGAACGTTTACCATGTTTGCGTAATTGTCCTATTATATCCTTTAATTGGTCAAAGAAGCCTGATCCAAAACCACAAAGTATCTATGGTGCATATTTTTTATTTCGAAATGCATTTTGAAATGCAAGTATACTTCGGTCCCATCCCCCCGCATAATTTGTAGAGGATACTTATTTTCCTTACAATATTTTCCTCTGCAACTAAAGACGATTAATATTGTTGCGAGCGAATGTATTTTCTCATTTTTACTGAGAAAACATTGAAAGTTAGTACCCGGATTCCAAACCAAAACGTCTGTGTATTTTACTTTTTTCTTTTTTTCTTTTATGTTTTCTACCTTCATGACGTTTAATTCCCGTCCTAGCCCAATGTTCTCATTGATGTGTTGTAAATGGGTTACACAAATTAACACTCTAGTGCCATATTGGATTTCAATGTGCCGTGATTTGCAAATATTATTTGTAGGGACTGTTTCTTGTCCTACAGATAGGAATAATACCATGGGACGTCGTATGTTTGAGCCATCTTGACTCGAGCAGACACAATAAATAAATTACACTTAACAGTGCGGTATAGGGCTTATAGAATAAGTTAACTAGATCACGGTCACAGAATGGAAACAAAGATCTGTTTTCGTGTAAACTATAAACATATTTTGATATGCTCTGTAATGTATTATTGAATAAGATGTACGGTGGAAGTTTTTTTTTAACAACACAATCAATAAGTTGTATTGTTTTATTGAAACTTATCATCGTAATGGAATTGAAAAAAATGGCATAGAATATATTAAGTCGGATAAGCACATCTTTGGTTTAAAACTACCCTGAATTAAAAAAGGCGTTTCTGCAATGATGACCAGCTCCAATGCCAGGCGGATTGAATAAGCCAAATTGATGAGGAGGCCATAGTCGTTTTTGATAAAAAGGTAAGGGCTTTGGAACATTATACATGTTATATTTAACACTTGAGTATTGGATGGTTTTAGCATTTGAGAGCAGCAACGTTACCATTACTATTTGTTGCAATTTATATTCACTTGTTTTTGATAATGTGCCCAGATGAATGGGGACGACACATAATTGTTTCCATAACATTAAACAAAATGCAAATCTAATTTATTTTTTTTAAGTTGTATGTAGTTACCCTAGTGAAAAAAATATCAGAATTTTTTGTTCAATAATATTCATTACATTTGTTTAAATTATTAATATCAAATAATTAATGCACGTTTTCCTTGTACAGAGCGAGAATAAGGTTTCCGCCTAAAAGAACGTTTGGTGTACACATGCTGATTATCTTTTGATGGTGTATGTATCGAAAATTAAAAATGCAAAAAATACCAAAAACGAGATTTTTCGTGAAAGTTGCTCTGCTCGGTTCACTTTAGTTTTATACATGAGTTCAAGCGATACAGCACATTTGAGATGTGAACCGGCATATGTCATCACATATCAAAGTCACGATACATCGAAACCCTTAAACCTTTTGCTTTGTTCATGGTCGCGCTAGTTATTGCGAATGTTCTGGTTTCTGTCGCAATTAGCGTACAGTAACGATCTTTTTCCAAAATCGGATTTTCTTGACCTTATATAAAGAAAATGAAAGCCAAACTTCCTGATAATGCAGAAAACTAACATGCCATGTGCATTTTACAAATTTAGATTTTATAGTTCTATGTTGTATGGTTTTAAGTGCAAACATCGTGCTAAAGCGTATGACAATTTTTTTTAAACACACATTTGATATGTAGAAACATTATATATCAAGACTTTTTTCTGTAATAATGGTTTGTTTAACGATTTACAAATTAAGGGCTAATTTAAAACTGATCTGACCGACGCTTTGAAATTAGAGTAATGTTCAGAAAGATATACACATGAATCTTAGGAATGTCTCCTGTCACAATGTCGGATGCTTAACAGAATTTTGATGCGGAACTTGTATGCTTTTGGTTTATGCGATTTTGATCGGGGGACATGATATCGTTTGTGATCGAATAAATAATGTGAGCAAAGTAGGTGTACTGCAAGTTGGTGATTGCCGATGGCTCTGATGAGACAAGCAGCACCGAACTGATGTGAACTTTCAACATATCGAATCTCGTTGCTAATATCTGTTCCGATTAAAATACAGTTTACCCTTGGTTCAGTTCGAAATGGTTTAGAGCTAAAAATGAAAGCATTCTCAATGTTTAAAATACACATCGTACGAAGATAAAATATATTGTATTTGTTTGTACTGGGCTCATACGTACGATAAACTTACCATTATGCCACTGCTGCTAATTCTGTTAGAGTTGCTGCTGCTAGAACTTCTTCTATTCGACGTTTTTCATACATATTTTACACAAGTTGAATATACCTTGAGCGATAATGCCAGATATCGCCAGTGCATTAACATAGTGAATCTTATTATTTAAGACTGTGTACAGATTTTCGCGTTCACTTTTCATTACAGCAAATTTTATTTCGTAAGTAGCCACACTAATTGAGTCAATTTAAATTATCCCAGACAAAATTGTATAATTTAAATGTTCATTTAATTAGGTTGTCATTTGAGTGACGAATACATCTTACGCCGCATGTTATAATGTGTGGCAGGCTGTTATTAATCATGTCATTCAATTTTAATTTTAAAACGGGCCACGTTGAAAAAGCCATAGAAACTAAACTACAAAGTTTCCCTCTTCGTCTCTTAGAATGTAAGTAATTAATATACACATCTGAATTGAAACAGTTTTTTTTCAATATTTAAGTAAAATAAAACACACACAGTACAATAAATTGATTTCGAAGTTACACAGACCAGGTGTTACTTAAATAAAGGAAATGCAAACAATATTGTACAAGTTGTAAAATTAGAAAACTGACCCTTGATGCACCTTTTCTCACTACAACCTTATAGCAAACAGAAAATACGGATAGATCGTTGTAATATCTTTTCTTAAATATGAGAAGAATAAAACTTGAATAAAATGAACAGCATCAACTTTTCGAAATGTTTAGAAAACGTGATGACCAGCAGCATCATAACAATTAAGACCTTACACTTACCCCAACTCAACATTGCTCTGAACATGTAAGACATAGACAAACAATTATTTGCAGCATATGCAAAGAAACAACACATAAAACACATCATATAGAACAAAACATACGTCTCTGTAAAGACCTGTTAAATTTAAATAATCATCTTGAAATGAAATTACGCAATAACGGTTAACATGGTCATGATTTTTAGAACATGATCAAATCAATTAATGTGCAAATGTGTACTTTGCAAAAATATTCAAAATGTCAATAAACATCGTTTGCACTGATATTTAAAGAACAAAAATCGATACAGTTGAACGCTTGATTTTACATCTTAAATAAACCAATGTTCACAATTTTAAACTTTTTTAATCATCCATATATTTATTTCTGGCCATGAACACAAATATACAAGAAAATGTAATAAAGGACATTAAACACAGTGACAAACAAACCTTCACAACTCATAAACACCCTAAATACAGACATGCGAACGATCAATAACATTCTAATTTAAAAAAAACATCAGGTTAAGAACCCTACACATGAATTTCTCCAATATCCGTGACAAACCAAGAGACTAGACTGTTCTGTTAAATATTTGGAACTGAAATGTTAAAATCACAATGATATGTTGATATATCTAATATTCCACATGCAATCAAAATTTGTAAACTGTTAAACCAAAACCTCGATTACAAAACTTTTATTTCAAATAAGCTCATAATTCTTATGAACAAATAAATGACAATTTGGGTAAAGCGTATCAACTTTATTAACACTGTAAAATAATAGAAATTTACAGTGACAAGATATAACGACTTTATATATCTAAATTCATGAAATACGTCATTATTTCCAAATATTTCTACAATGACAGTATTAAAAATATTACTTCTATACAAACGAAATACTAGTAGACATTACGAAAAATTTACTTTAACAGATCGGCTTTAATTGTAATTTAAACTTTAGACAGTGCATATAATCTAGCGGTCACGAAAACATATTGCAAAACCGTCTGTAAAGTGAAAATCCATTACAGAAATGAAATTAGCTTCAAAAAACGTTTCTCAAATACTTATAGAAATTTTGAATGTTGAAAACAGTTAAACAGAAATGAATATTCTTCAAGACTGAAATAATTTTGAGAATCTTGAGTCGGACCAATTATTGATTATGATTGTACATAACAACTACATGTATTGCACCAGCCTTAATGAGTGAATGCACATTGGAGAAAGGGATTCCCACAAAATTTTAATGTGTTTTTTACAAAAGGTAGATAATAAATGGACCTGCACTACATGTACTTAAGAGTATTTTTTCTATTGATTTGAACAACAACATAACGCGTAAGTCAAAGGTACTTTTAATAAGGCAGTAACTTCCGTCGCTAGGTTTTAATAGCATTTTGATATTTCAAAGCATCGCAAATGAGGCCCGCCAAAAAAGAAAGTTAATCGTGTTAAATTCAAATGTTAAAAAAGGCGTATATAATTTACTAATTATATTAGAACAGTGACATGTGTACTACTTGCAGACTTTTAATTTCAATTATATTTTTCATATTTTAATATATTTTAATGAAGAATCGCATTGTCTCGAATGACATTTTCTGCACATAAAAATTGAAGCTAGAAACTGACATACACTTTGAGTAATACCACACTGAGAAACAGAGAAATTTTAAATTGCAAATTGTTGAAAATACTGCTTCTGTTGAGCGTTAAATGCAACGCGTGCATGACTTACTGAATAACAAAACTGCAGGTTCAGTTCACAGATTATATTTTTACCAGATATTAAATGTACGATTTTTTATATTTTTAACACACAAATAAAGACAGTTGAATGCAATTTCTCAACTGTAGCCAATAGTATAAATATAGATAATCTTAGACAATCCAAATGATAACCTTTCGTTAAATTTATCAGTTGGTGGATATGCTATCCAAAGTGGTTATCCTAATGTATAAAATCGAAATTGATATCTGTTGTCCGAATTGGTTTAAGTTAGCTAAACAAATATAACCCCTATGCACATTTCATCTGGTTCCGGTCAAGACGGTTTC
The DNA here is from genome assembly GCF_020536995.1 of Dreissena polymorpha. Lineage (NCBI taxonomy): Eukaryota > Metazoa > Mollusca > Bivalvia > Myida > Dreissenidae > Dreissena > Dreissena polymorpha. The sequence goes on from NC_068362.1 coordinate 56,544,590, forward strand.
GCGGAAAGTGTCATTTTAGACGACAACAGCGTATGTATATGAGAAAATGGCCAAAACGGTATCAATGCGAAAGAAAAGATCTGCAAACTTCTCGTATGATGAGATGTCGCTCACTGAGAAGGGGTTTTGAAATTTGAGAATATTGGTGATTGATCTCTTTCTGACCGTCGTCGGAAATTTAATTATTCGGTCTTTCAGGTCACACAGTTCGTAAGTCAGTTACTCTGCTCACGAACCTTGACAGCGTGGCAATGTCCATCCCAAAAGTATCCCCTATTAATTGCAAAAACAATCCGTTAGTAAAAATCTAAAATTTATCCATATTTGCTGATACGTTGTCAATACTTGATTGCGTCCAGTTGTTCTTTCTGGTCTATGCCCGATCAGTTTTTCTGTGCGGTCGATGTTCTCGGGTGTAAATCTAAATCGTCGGCGTATTTCTTTAGGGTCGTCAGTTTCCGTGAATCTGTCTTTTCGTCGAAATTGTCTTGGTCATCTAGCATTCAGTATTTCGATTATGTCAATGCATTCTTTAAAGTAACCGAAGTCAAATATCTTGGCTAAATCTTATCCAAATTTTAACAAAAACTAGCAACTGTTCGGATATTTTTATATATAATCGATAACCAAAAGAGATATCCTAAAATTAAAGATTACCATCAGTTATCCGCTGGAAAAGTAATCCAGATTTATTCAATTGGCTACTGATTATTATATATTACATATATGTGTTTTTATTGTCAATGTCTTAATTCAAGCGATTTAATTGCAAAAGCTATTGTATTCTATTGCGGTAGTTATAAACGCTTCACGTTTTTTATTTTGTTTTTCAAAACAATTATTTTCTATAAATTGTGTTCGTAATTGTGAATAGTTGTAGTAAATTTAACCGTAGACAACTTTATACGAGGTAAATGCATCTATGTAAAGTCAATTTAAGCGACTTTATCACAATTTAGCTTATTTATATTCAGTGGGCGATTATGGCGCTTATGTCAATCGCATAATTGGTAAGAGAAAAAGCAGCGCATCTTAAGATCAGATCAGCATTAATGTTGTCTTCTGTTCTGTACACGTATTTTTCAATATCGCATCTTTTCGGATAACATGTGAAACAAATTGAAGAAATCTGCGCATTATATTGATCTCATGTTGGAGATGGGTCTTCTATCGGAGTGCGATTCTCGAGACAAAAACTTGAAAACAGAGTTACGTCAATATGTTTTCTCGTTTGGACTTTCATAGCAAATAACGAGTTGAGGTGTGGATCTACTACCTATATTAATAAAATATGTTGGACTTAATGAAAGGGAAATTAAAGTAATGAATCATCGTGATACAGCACATACAAGCCGTTATAATACTAACGCTGATATAACAAATTTCAATTGTATGTATTTGAAAGATTAGAAGATACTTGACATACTGCTTGCAATAAATCAAATCGCTAAAGGAAATGAACATTTTAAAAATCGTTGTTTTTTCATACGTGGCTTAATAAAAAAGATATGAACATTAATAACCATATAGTTCGCCGGACGGACAACGTGGTGAAAGGACCGTTTTATAATAATACGGCATCGATTAAACAGCCATTGATCAATCGATGAAGGGCATAAACTACAAACAATAACAACATACAGCTGTGCGTCTTATTTATTATCATTTATTGTATTTGCAACAGAGACTCCGTAAAACTATTTATATAGTATTGATGCACAAAGATCATATCGCCATCGGTCCCATGATGTTGAACGTAAACCTGGTCGCCAGCGTTCAGTTGTGTGACGGTAGTCTCAGACGAGCAATCATCAAGAGCATTATCCCCCGCAAGTACACCGCCGATCCTGTTGTTGTTCTTCATCAGATTAAGAACTATGTAATGGCCAGTATGTGAGCAAATTGAGACGGAAAACATGTACGTGCCGCTCAACGGTGCAAGAAATCCACCCAGATGATGAAAGTAGGCATTTCTAAGGTTCAGTTGAACATCGTCAAAGATGATGCGCTGATTTCGACCGATAGTGATATACAAATTGCCACTCGAGGCCTGGTGTGCTTTGAATGCCACTGGCTGGTGATCTGAGTAGACAAATAAATGGTTTAAAAAAAATTGATTGACTTTGACAAATATTGTGTAAAGTAAACATACTTATTTCAGGATCATCCTTGAAGCAAAGAATCAATGTTGAGAGATCAAGAATTAATATGCTTGGGTAAAGAGTTTAATATAATGATAAATAAAAAAATACTTTTCAACTTATAGACTGACGTAAAATAGAAATAATTGTCACACCTTTTTGTCTAAATTGCCAAAACAATATTACAAAAAAGGTCAAGTAATTACAGAAGCATTTTGCAAGACATTGTATAACAAGCAGTGCGCAAATGAATCCATATTGTATATAAAGCATTTAATATGATATACTTTAAATGCAACACTCATTAAATAAGCCATTCTAAACCAGTTTGAGAAATGTTACTTACCGACTTTGGCTGTGAGGTCGTTAAATGATCTCGTCAGAGAAACAAGCTGACTAACGGTGTCACTCAGGTTTTTTGTAAGAGCATTCAGTTTCACGTCGTTTGCGTCCAATCTGAGAACAACAAAACAGGATTCTAAAACAGGTGAAGCTGTAACGCACCCAAACGCAATAATATATATTATTATGTGAAACACAGTGGTATGTTTCTTGAAGTTTACATGGGAGAACGACGCATTCGACGATTTTTTTCGGCTTATCATGTGCTAGATTTGAAACTAGAACATTGAGCAAATAGATAGGTCACTTTGAATAAAAGTTAATTTTAACATTAAATTGTATAACTAACAATTTATGACAATTAATGAAATCTTACATTCCGTCGAATATTAAGAACTCATCTTATATTCTATATATTTTGATCATTAAACATGGAATTGCCAAATAAGCCGGCTTATTAATGTTAAGGCACTGGAAGTGGTTTTAACTTAAAACATTCGCATCAATACCGTTTTCAATGCATTCTCATAACTCTTAAAATGTAACAGTTATTAACACTGTTTACAAAAATGTTAAAAAAACTAATTTAAAATCATTTATTAACGCCATTAATAATGCAAGATAAAATTACATGTATGTACTAATTTTGTCCTTATAAAAAGTTTGATGAGGCAATACAAATGTGATCATATAAACACCGTGCATATCAAAACCCACCAAACATTAAGGGCAAAACAAACAAGTCGTTTATCTCAAATCCTATTTATATTTCTTGCCCATGTGTTTAGGGTCAGTAGGTGTGGTCATTTACCAAGTTCCATGATTCTGACATAAGGCAATTAAGCTGTAAAAAGGCAAAAAGGCCCAAACTCCGCTTATATCGCAAATTACAACATCACAAATAGTGTCAGCTCATTGAACACGAAAGCCACGTGCTTATGATAGGTTGACGTTACCACAGTATAAAAATACGTTGTCAAATATGCACTTGACAAAATAAATTAAGCTTTAAAGGTATGCAGAAACACGGTTATGAATATAAATTGCAACGATAGAAATTCCGTTGAAGAATGCCCTTTTATAAAAGTAAAAGTAGATAACGAAAATATTCGAGTTTTTTTATTTCAAATTCATTAACATTCAATACGAGAGATGCGTTTCAAGAACAAATCGTTATAAAAAAATGTTCGAGGTATCTACATGTATCAATCTAAAAGTATAAAATGTTATATAGCTTATAAGGATTTTGAAGTTATGACATTTAAAAAAGTTGTAATACATAGAGGTTTTTAGACAATACCACCAACTTTAAATGTATGTATGAAATGTTCATTTTGAAAAAAAAACACACTGTGTTTTGGATTTAATGTATCCGATATAAATTATACTTTTCATTGTTATTGTAAGTTGTTAATGATCGAAGCTAACTGATTAACGAGCACACAAATGCGTCTTTTAAAGTGAACGAATATTCTTTTTTAGATCACGTTCGTTTTACAAAGATTCACATACAAAACATTACACAATTTAGTTGTGTTTAAGTATAATGAAAATGTAGCAATACATGTTTAAACTATATACATGTTCCCTATTTCAACCGTTTTTAAATGCGCTTGTTATTTGGATTCGTCATGCTATTTGATATAGCACATAAGCCGTGATGACACGCATATGTTTTCATACCTAGTTGTACACTTCTGCTTTAAAACCAACACGGATAGCAGACAAATAATTTTTCTCGGTTTTAATAGTATGACCATCATGGAATAATTCGACAATGCTTCAATTTTGTGTTGTATTAATTTGGAAAAAATGCAACAACACTAAAATACACTAAGACATTTATTAATGTTGTTTTCATACCGATCATAACATGTATCATAATTGTTTGCCAAACATATATTGTGAAATGGTAAATAATGAACAATCGCGTGTTATTTGTAATCTTGCTTGTGGTTTCTGACATCGCATTTTCTAAGGGTTTGTTTTGCGATGAGATTTGGATTATGTTTATCATCACCGTATGTTAAATAACTACCGAAATCTAAGCCGATGTTCGTGTAGCATAGCATGTACTATACGTACATATGCTGTTTAATTGAAACAAACTAAGTACACTAAATAAATACCATTAATAAAACTAAGGTAATACACATATTGTGCTCTTATAAGCATAAATAATGCACGCATAAATTACTTTTCAAACACTACAACTATAAACTAGAAATGGCGCGGCAGAGGCCGACGCGTATCCCCACGCCGCATGTTTGACCCAGGTGCACCCCAGGGTTGGTAATGGGGTCATGCATAGTTGAGATTGACCGTATTGTCATGAGAGAAGTTCAGTATCAATTAGAAGTGAATCGGTGTAGAAATGAAGAAGTTATAGTAAAAGGCAATTTTGGGTGGGTGTGGTCTATGTTGGCTTGGCGCCCCAGGGTTGGTAATGGGGCCATGCATATTTGAGACTGACCGTATTGTTATAAGAGAAGTTCATTATCAATTAGAAGTAAATCGGTGTAAAAATGAAGAAATTATAGTAAAAGGCAATTTATGGTGGGTGTGGCCTATGTGGGCGGGGCGCCCAAGGGTTGGTAATGGGGCCGTGCATCGTTGAGATTGACCGTATTGTCATGAGAGAAGTTCAGTATCAATTTAAAGTGAATCTGTGTAGAAATGAAGAAATATAGCAAAAGGCAATTTTGGGTGGGTGTGGTCTATGTGGGCGGGGCGCCCCAGGGTTGGTTATGGGGCCATGCATAGTTGAGATTTACCGTATTGTCATAAGAGAGGTTCAGTGTCAATTTGAAGTTAATCGATGTAGAAATGAAGAAATAATAGTAAAAGGCAATTTTGGGTGGGTGTGGTCTATGAGGGCGCGGCGCCCCAAGGTTGGTAATGGGGCCATGCATAGTTGAGATTTACCGTATTGTCATAAGAGAGGTTCAGTATCAATTTGAAGTTAATCGGTGTAGAAATGAAGAAATTATAATAAACGGCAATTTTGGGTGGGTGTGGTCTATGTGGGCGGGGCGCCCTAGGGTTGGTAATGGGGCCATGCATGGTTGAGATTGACCGTATTGTCATAAAAGAGGTTCAGAATCAATTTGAAGTAAATCGGTGTAAAAATGAAGAAATTATAGTAAAATGCATTTTTGGTGGGTGTGGCCTATGTGGGCGGGTTGCCCCAGGGTTGGTAATGGGGCCATGCATAGTTGAGATTGACCATATTGTCATAAGAGAGGTTCAGTATAAATTTGAAGTAAATCGGTGTAGAAATAAAGAAGTTCATGTAAAATAATCAAAAAAAATGAGTGAAAATCTCTGACCCGGCCCCACCCAAACCCCCATAACTTTTGACGCAAGGGTCAGATCAAAATTCCAAATAGTGCAGTTTCGCACATATGCTCATAGCTACCATGTGTGTAAATTTCAAGGTTCTTGTGCTAATAGTGTAGGAGGAGATAGTGGCCAGGACGGACGGACGGACGGACGGCGGAGATAACCACAATATCCCCACGCTTTTCAAAAAGCGTTGGGATAATGAAACACTTTATCAGAATTATAACAAACAGATTGCGTAATAACATTCATTTTTAACTGGCAAATGACCAGTTTCCTAAAAAATCATGATTATATATGCATATATTTAACATAAAATGATAATATCACATAAAATAAACTCAAACAGCAACTTAATACAATAAAACAATTGCCTATATTGATTGCATATTTGAATTTACGTTACTGACATCGAATAATTAATCACTTTATATTATTTATTTATTTTTAACCATTGCATAAAAATTGACTGCCTACGAATTTTAGTGCATTCCTATCGATATATAACTGTTTGTAGATCACATTTACACATGTAATACCAATCATGTGTTAAATTGGTTTTGAGTCCGGAATTAAAATCGATATATTCATGTAATTGGTTTGAATATTATAATTTTAATGCAATACCAATAGACTGGTCATGACTTTTTTTTAATTCAAATTAACATACTATATAATGGTCACGTGCGTTAATGTAAAAAATCAACAGCCTTATAGGTTATATCATTTTTTACATCGACTTACTAAACAAGAGCTTTTAACTTTTTTTATTACATAATTCATTGAACTTTGCACAAGAAGTGTTCTATAAAATGGGATGAAGTCCATATTGAATATAGTGTTTGCATCTTGAATGTTGTAAGTTATTTTAAATGTTGATTAAACTTTCAAATACTCTAAAATTTGCATCCACAAATTATACAATACAAGATCCAAATACGTAGCAAACAAACTTGGCAACACAACTGAACGAACGCACATAGGCCCTACCGATTATATCTTGTTTTTTAGAAAACTAATTATTTAAGATAATTATTTTCATGTCCAATTCGACATCTGTTTATACATCTTAATATTGATTATGAACATTTTAAAATGCACCAAGAGGGCGGGAAACAAAAATTACCACTGTGATTGTTATAAAAAAGTAAATACATGTACATACAAATGCAGTATATCAATATTTGTTCAAGATTTTTGGTAAAGACGCCGGTTTTTAAACAAAGAATTATGAGTACCGGAATAACTCTTTGTTTTCGGACACTTAAAAATTATTTTTTTTTCGTGTCCGAAAACTTAGATACGAAAAATATTCACAAAAAACAGGTGTGCGAAAACTTAGAGTCGAAAATTGAAGTGTCCGAAAACAGCGTCAATGGTATCAAAGACTACCGGTAATAGCACGCGCTTGTAAAATACCATGCCGTATAGTATAAATTACAGTTATATATGTTTGAACTGCATTTTAAACTAGAAATGGCGCGGCAGAGGCCGACGCGTATCCCCACGCCGCATGTTTGACCCAGGGGCGCCCCAGGATTGGTAATGGGGCCATGCATATTTGAGATTGACCGTATTGTCATAAGAAAAGTTCAGTATCAATAATAAGTGAATCGGTGTAGAAATGAAGAAGTTAAGTAAAAGGCAATTTTGGGTGGGTGTGGCCTATGTTGGCGGGGCACCCCAGGGTTTGTAATGGGGCTATGCATAGTTGAGATGGACCGTATTGTCATAAAAATAGTTCAGTATCAATCAGAAGTGAATCGTTGTATAAATGAAGAAATAATAGTAAAAGGCAATTTTGTGTGGTAGTGGCCTATTTGGGCGGGGCGCCCAAGGGTTGGTAATTGGGCAATGCATAGTTGAGATTGAGCGTATTGTCATAAGTCATAAGTTCAGTATCAATGAGAAGTGAATCGGTGTAGAAATGACGAAGTTATAGTAAAAAGCAATTTAAGGTGGGTGTGGCCTATATGGGTGGGGCGCCTCAGGGTTGGTAATGGGGCCATGCATAGTTGAGATTGACCGTATTGTCATGCATAGTTGAGATTTACCGTATTGCCATAAGAGAATTTCAGTATCAATTTGAAGTGAATCGGTATAGAAATGAAGAAATTACAGTTAAAGGCAAATTTGGGTGCGTGTGATCTATGTGGGCGGGGCGCCCTAGGGTTGGTAATGGGGCCATGCATAGTTGAGATTGACCGTATTGTCATAAGAGAGGTTCAGTATCAATTTGAAGTAAATCGGTGCAGAAATGAAGAAGTTATTGTAAAATAACATAAAAAATGAGTGTTATCTGTGACCCGGCCCCGCCCCAACCCCCAGTACTTTTGACCCAGGGGTCAAATCAAAATTCCAAATAGTGCAGGGTCGCTCATATGCTCATAGCTACCATGTGGGTAAGTTTCAAGGTTAGAGTGCTTATAGTGTAGGAGGAGATAGTGGCCAGAACGGACAGACAGACGGACAGACAGACGGACAGACGGACGGCGAAGATAACCACAATATCCCCACGCTTTTCAAAAAGCGTGGGGATAATAATTTAAAATGCTTAATTTATTTGACATAAAGTTACTACAAGCTTGTTCTTTGACCAACGAGTTCAAAGATGAGCATGTGATGTACCGATACTCGCTAGTATGAACCTGTAATTAACGCAATAAAATCAAAGCGCTGTAGGTGCTGAAGGCCTGGGGCAAGATTTAGTGTGTTTAGGAAGAAGTATTGTCCGAATTTCTCCCTTTGTCCAAATTTATACGGATTGACCCTAGCGGTTGAGTTCAGAAGCTCAAAGACTGTAAGAAAAGATATTATATGTGTATATACTACAGTGTACAAAGACGGTGGAGGACTACACGATACTGGTGGTGGGAACCATAACCTTTTGTTTAACTCTAAAGATCAAGAAGAGGTGTATCTACATGGGCGGTGATGATATACAACAACAACATGGCCGCAAAAAAAAATGTTATTGTTTGCGTCAAATAAATCACTTTCAATAGCCTAAAATAGCGTTTTATTATATAATTAACAGATCAAGAAAACACACATACTTCTTTTGTAATGTGTATACAAAATAAAATCCGCTTACTCCAATGAAGAAAGGTGTACAGATTGTGTAATTTGTCTCTCGAAGAACTTTTTGCGCTCGATTTGCGCGCTAGATCTGCGCAGTGAAATACCATATTCGGTTACTTCGTCTATTTCCGAGAATGATCGTGAGTATTTGTGGGTTTGTTTTCATTTTCTTTTTGCTGGAATGTCTTGTTAACGCAAAATAAAATAACAATATTTTAAAATATATTTATGAATACCAAATGTAAAGTCTTCAAAAAATGTCTCAGAAAAAAATTCTTCTTACTGTCTCCGTAAAAACTCGTATCTTTTCGGCCAAGACCGTCGAGTGAGAAACTTATTCTCTTATGAATATGCAAACAATAAAAACTATGTCGTAGCCAATGCTTAGCAACACTGTTATGTTATATAGTGGTGTTCCGTATTTTTCAAGGCGGGTTATTGAGATCTGCGAAGAACTAATTTTATTGCGCATGAATTAAGTGGTAAATCGGACTTAGGGGAATTTGGATTTTGGCAGCCAGCCAATTCGGATTGGCTCAGAAATTTGTATCATTACTATGGCCTTGGGGCTACGCCCAAGGCCAAAAAGCATACTATGAATTATGTGTTTGTTCATTTCCGATAGTTGTTGTCTAACACCTTCCATTGTTCGTAGAACTTGCAAAAGGGTGCATCACACTTTGAAGCGTTTAGTATTTGTCACAGTTATTTTACTAAGAAGGGGTAGTATCATTGCGGTAGAAAATTGAAATGTTAATTGGCACTACCCCTGGTAATTGTCATAACGCTTATGCTGTTGGGCAAAACCATTGTTTAATACTGGTTAACAAAGTTATTTACCCAATAACGCAAATGTAATGGTCCGTTGCCCTCAGGCATGCACCTTTCGTGTTTTATGATGTTAATTTGGTTGTAAAACCCCATGATCGAAGTGTCATTACATATCGAAAACAGAACCGAAATGTGGTAAAATAGCGCTGTAAAATATACTTATGGACGAAATCTCATGTGTTCGAAAATTAAAAGTCACGAAAAATCATTATTTTTCCTAAAAAAAGGGGTGTCCGAAAACTTAGAGTGTCCGAAAACATAGAGTAATAACGGGTATACTATGTTTGGCCTAATACAAGAGTTAAACAGAGCAGTAATATACATTCTAAAAAAATACCGCTTTATTTCAGCTTTTAATTTAAAAAATATTTAAATATTTTAATAAGCAGAAATGTACATCTCCGTTATGTCTTCATTTACACAATGCCAAAAAGATCACTTGCTTATATTGTAGTCTCACTATTTATGGCATCCTTGTGCCACCCCTTTGTACAAGACGGGTCCGCCCTCGTGCAGAAACATTGTTGGCCATACTGGAAAGTTCACCAGTGGTCCTGACTTGGTGTATGACCGATATAACTCCGTGTTGAATTTCTCTCCGTGCTGTAGAATGCGGTCAAACACAACAGGTGGATCTTGTATGGTCATTAACCAACAGAGCATGAATGCCTCTCTCAAATACGCTGTCACGCGTAGGGCGGACTTAGCTGAGTCACGCGTTTGGCTTTTCTGAGATAGCTCCTTAGTGTAAACCTAGAAATCGTTCGTAGTTACTTGTTAACAATTGATAAAGACTAACCTTTTCTATAAGTCGATTGAAAAAGAATTATGTTGACACATTTAAAATGCCCGAAGCACCAACTGAAACATGCGGAATGCATACTAATGACATAATGCATAAAATCACGACTTTCAACAATCAACTGGATAAGACTGTACCTCAAACAGATGCTGCCCTGCTTCCGTCGCTAGAGCCTTGCGGCAATCCTTCATTTGTTTGTTTATCAAACTGGGAATATCCGATCCACCCTTTAATAAACAAGTTAAAGAAATGACTCCTGAAACTATAGAACATTCACATTATATTTTTTTCAATTGAAGAGACTTATTCGGTTTTCACTCCCGGGGTCTATATAAGTACCATAGAATTCGATACAATTACATCACCCAGGCTTAATTTCCCGCAACGATATCTATTCATACGACACACGAGCACTAATATATTACATGAACATGTGTTTAATATATTATCACACAAAAGACAAAAAAAGCATTATATATCTTGTTAAATATATGTTACCGCACCACATCTAATGTTGAAATGTTGGAAATTGCTATATGGAAAATTGATTGTTTATGTGTTATTTACACTGCAATATAAACGCTGTGCAAGTAATACACGTACTTTCCAAGCTGTAGATGAAAAGGGTGACAAACGGCAAACGCAGCATAATTTTACCCATTTCGATTGATGATTATTCATTAATTAACCAATGTTTTAAAATAATTTTATAGTCCGGAATATTTTTTCACCTGCATAAACATATTTTTTAATAAATTGTATATATAGGATCTGGCACGAGTTGACAGATCATACTATATTTTATTAAACGAGTTCAGGAATTTCGTTAGTAAGCGAGCCTTTGGCGAGCTTACTAACAAATTTCCTGGACGAGTTTAATAAAATATGGTATGATATGACAACGAGTGTCAGATCTTTTTTATCACATGCTTTTAAATGAGCAAATTATATAAATATTTACGCAAACATAATGAAAAAATCCCGAAATGTTGTTTACATTTCGTGACGTCATTTGACGTTGCAACGTCATTTCAGCAAAATAACAAAATGCGTTTGGTCAATAAACGAAAACTAAGCCAATAAAAACGCTTGAAAATGTTGTATTACACATGTGTAATATATTAATATGTTATGGTTGTATTACATTGGAAACAGGGTATAGCATGTGATAAAATATTTTACCAGTTTTTTGTATAATATATTACCAGTTCTTTCAATTAGTAATTTTGCCAAACTGTTGGCTAGTCCTGTTATGGCAAGTGACCGATTGTTAGCTATGATGAAATATAAGACATACACCACAAATAACTTGGCATAAAAATGTTAGCCGCGGCTAACGCGCTGTGAAGGCCAAATCAAGTGAGGGTTTCAAACCGGTTTAAAAGATAGCACAACCTCACATTTATCACAGAATAAATCACACACTATGCTTATTGATAAAAGTATATTCTTAAAGCGTTGCTACGGCAATACAAGATAATGTTTCGTTTTCTGAATTGCAATTTAAATACTCAATGTTATATCGTTAATCAAAGAAATACAACTGCAATTTGTTGAAACACGATACAATGACATAAATACGCGTATCCGCCAAAACTACCGATTGGACGCGATATCATATAGGGTACGAAATAAATATAATCGTCATAAGTCTTGTCAAAATAAAAACAGAGCCTTGCATGTTCTTAACTGTTCTAGATTGTATAATACTGTCAATAAGCTGTGAAACATATTTGCTTGGCTTTCATCTGCATGGCGAGAATAGCCGTAATTTATGAATGAACTAGATCTATTGCTGTAATGTTATGATAATCAGATAAATAATAATGCAAGATGTAAAAGTTTTACGCAAGGTATTTAACATACTACTCCCTTAACTGACGAATTCATATTCTATGATTTCTGCCTAAATCGCAGAAATTTTAAGATGTTAAAGTGACACTGAGTCTAGATACATACAAGCTATTGCAATAAAGTAACGTTTACCGTTTCCATGTTTAATGTTAAAGCCTTTCGTAGGCGTTCCATTTGTCTCTCGGCTTCTTCTTTGCAATACTTGTCAGCGTCCTAGCAACATGAGAAGATATGTCTCAAAGCTTAACAAACTATGTAAAATGTAAACTAGTAAAAGTTCCTTTCAGCTTATTACAAAAAATACATATATATATACACACACAAATACATGCAAATTGTCGCACAATATTACATTTATAAAAAGGGACCCTAACATAAAAACAGAAAAATAAAGAACTGATGGCAACAAGCAAACTTTACCTTTAAAATTGTGATCAGTGTGATAATCGTTGTTCTTTCGTCATTGTAAATAGACCCCAAAACTTCGAAGGCATCTGTCCATTCGTTGTCGTACAGCTCTGAGAAACGTTCACTAAGTTTAGTTGGTCGGTTTTTGTCGCTGAGGTCAGTGATGTTCGGATTGTTGTCTGTCAACTGTTGTCCCATGAACTTACTTAACCTATTAATGTTGTTGAAAAGATTCATCAACAAATCTTTGATAAAGTTTTTCATAGAAAATTAAAGAACGTTTACTTCAAAAATGAAAGGACGTTTATTGAAGAACAATCCAATAAATTGAACCTTGTTTTGGTGTCTTCTAGTTCAGTTGTTGTTTTCTGTAACTTATCTTGAACGTGCTGCATCTGGTTATTAAATGTCGCTTCTTTAGCCTTGGATATGTCCAACATTTTCCTTAGATCACTGACTTCTTGACTTTTATCATTTAGCTGAATTCGAATTCCATCGATCGCTTCCTTTTGCCTGCACAAGAAATAAAAAATATATTTCATATTATTAGCTAATAAATTATTCCGGAAGACTAGAATAGCGAATTGTAAAATGTAAAAAAAATTGAAAATGTTAAAAAGTCTTACTAAACTATCGTTATCAAACCAATTATAGTATTCATTAAATTTAATTTAAAATTCATTAATACATGTCAATCTATATTTAAATTTTAAATACTTACTTTTTGATCTCTGCGAATCGCTCAGCCATTTTTCTCAAATTTTCTTGACTTTGTCGTAACTGTTGTTCTAAAGTTCTTTCGTTTATTTTAGATGTTTCAAGCAATTTTCTCATATCACTTGTTTCTTGGGAATTGCTCTTGTCAGTCTCGCTTGCCCTATGATAAGCTTCAATCAGCCTTTAATACGATTAAAACTCTTAAAAAAAGAATGTTACAACACACCGAAAATACTTTTCTAATATTATTAAATGTGATGCATTTTATGATTTGCGCTAATAATAGTTGTTCATAAATATGCACATGCTAAAAAATAATACCTTTTTCTTTCTTCCTCGAATTCGTTGGTTGTTTTTCTCAAATCCTCTTTTGTTTGTTGCAACTCACCATTCAATGTCTCATTTTTCAATTTCAATGCATTAATCTTTTGTCGTAGCTCACTGATTTCTCGTGTGAGACTCTTCTCCGTCATTTGCGCCGTTTGGTTGACTTCATTGAGTCTATATAATTCACGGAAACATAATATTTTACTCGTTATTTAACGAATTCATGGTTCGATTATAAATACTAACATAAGTATTAATCAACATTTAGTAATGTAGTGTTTTTATTCAGTACACAATTTTTTTTTCATATATACATTTTTAGATTAAAATAATTACCAAAATCATGTAACAATTAATATTATGTACTGAAATATCCAGTACCTTCTTTGAGTGTTCTGCAATTCCTTTGTTGTTATATTGACCTGTTCCTTTGATTGTTGGAGAAGTTTATTAAACTCTATGTCCCTGGCCTTTGATGTCTCCCTAAATCACAACAATAAAGTGTAAAATTACATAACATGATGACAAAAAATAGGCCATAAAGTTTTGAATTAAAACGGTTGGTTTGATTTCGGGTAATTGCATTGGTTAACTGCAATGTTTGAGTACTAATATTTCATTAGATTTGATGTTAAATACATCAACATAATAATTAAGAATTTAGAAATATTCAAAACTGCATGCTGACTGAAAATAGGTCCTCTGTGTGATGTGCTTTCTGTAATGCTGTTTATTATTTGTACATGTATGTTTGTTGTAAAATAAAATTAAAATACAGACCATTTGTATTACATGAAATAAATCATCTGTGTTTTAAAAACTGTAATTTAGTTTTTCAAATGACGTTTTGAACTATCTTGAATTTTAAATTGAAGAAAGTATACTTTAAAGCAATTCTTAAAATGTAAGAATCGCTCTTAAATGAATCATAACAAACGAACCATAACAGAACACATTTTCTTCTACTTTGTTGACTACGCATGTTTCATCTGGCATACATGTGGTAAAATGGCATGTCATTGTTCTGAAATAATATTTCAGAAATATTTGGAGCTATTTTGAAAAAAAAATACTTGGTTTTGGCTTCTTCAAATTCTTCAGTTATTTTCTTCAAATTGTCTTGGGTTTGTCGCAACTGATGTTGTAATGATCTTTCGTTAACCTGGGATTGTTCCAACAGTTTTTTAAGATCGCGGATGTCCTGTAAATGACTGTTGTATTCCTCACTTGCCCTTGCTTCATTTAACCTTCAATGGAAACGTAAGATAAGTACTGTCGTAAAACAAACACCAGTAACATATACATAAATACACGTTTTTCATTTAATTCTAATGTACACATTTTTTTTTCAAATTTGCTCTGACATTAGTTCATTAACTGGAAATGTTAACAACACATGACCATTTTCTTGTTTCTTCTAAATCTCTGGTTGCTTTCTTTAAATTCTGCATGGTTTGTTGCAACTGATGATCTAATGTTTCATTATTTAATTCAGTTTCCTCAAATTTTATTTTCAGATCACCGATGTTACGTAATCGACCCTTGTCAGTCATTTGTGCGTCTTGTTTGCCCTCTTCAAGCCATTGTAACGAACCGCAAACATGATATTAAACTAAATATCTATTATTTTAATATAGGTATAAACATGTTTTTTCACATACACACAGTGAAACTTCAGATGTATCAGCGAAAGAGAAAAATCGCTTAAGCATTCGGTACCTTATTTCATTAACCCATTGAAAATCTGCGACACACAAAACAAAAGCACTTGAACAGTGTTGTCTGTCAACTTCTGTTCCATGAGCTTACTAAATCTATCAATGTTTTTGATAAGATTTTTTAACTATTGTTTACTCAGTTTTTAAAAACGTTTGGTTCAACAAAGGGTAGGACTTTCATTGTAGAACAATGCAATAAATTGAACCTCATTTTGGCATCTTCCAGTTCTGAGGTTGTTTTCTGTAACTTATCTTGTACGTTCTGCATCTGGTGATTAAATGTCGCTTCTTTAGCCTCGGATATGTCCAACATTCTCCTTAGATCACTGACTTGTTGACTCTTATCCTTTAGCTGAATTCGAATACCATGTAGCGGGTCATTTTTCCTTTACGACAAATGAAAATTGGATTACATTTCACTAGTTTATTATTATTTCAGTAGAATGCATAATTTGAAACATGTATATAAATATGTGTATAGGTCATACAAAATTATAGTAACAAAACCAATCACATTAAATTAAACTTAAATGAAGTGTCGTTAATACATTTGCATTTTGATGTTTCTTGTAAATACCTACTTCATTTTGATTTCTGCAAACTGTTCATCCATTTTTTTCAAATTGTCTTGAGTTTCATGCAATTGCTGTTTTAACGATCTTTCATTTAATTCAGATTTTTCCAACAGTTTTCTCAAATCACTGTTGTCTCTGGAATTGCTATTGTCAGTCTCGCTTTCCCTATGGTTAGCTACAATTAACCTTCAATACGAAACCAACACATTCTTAAGAACGGGTAATATATAACACATCTAATAATATTATTCATAAACATGATATATGTAACAAATACAATTGGAAACAGTGTATGATTCGTGCATTTTATTAATAAGCATGTGCTAACAAAACCGTACCTTTGTCTTGCTTGTTCCAAATCGTTGGTTGTTTTTCTCAAATCCTCACTTTTTTGCAGCAACTTACCATTCAATTTCTCATTTATTAATTTGAATTCTTTTATATTTTCTCGTAGATCACTGATTTCCAGTGATAGACTCTTCTCCGCCATGTTTGCCTTTTGGTTAACTTCATTCAGTCTTTAAAATGCACAGCAAGCAAAATAGTTAACAATCGATGTTTTGATTCTAAATACTAGCATATATATGTATGCATATTCAAAAATATATTATTTTGATTTGAAACAATATGTTCATACTTTCGTTTAGGTACATTTTAACAGATAACATGCTTACCACCACGAAATAAAACAATGGATATCATGTACGCAATGTCTCGTACCTTGTTTTTGTGTCCTCCAATTCCCTTGTAATTCTGTTAACCTGTTCCTTGGACTGTTGCAGAAGTGAGTTGAGCTCTGCTTCCTTTGATTTTGAGTTCACCTTAAATCTAAAGAAGTAATTGTAAAATAACATTACCTGATAGCAAAACAATAAAATAATAGACCATACAACTTCGATTGCAAACGTTTGGTTTGCTTTCGGATAATCTAATTTGTTTAATGCAATTCTGTAAATAGTTTTATTTTATTAGATTTGGTCCTTAACCTATCATCATAATAACTTAACATTAAGAAATAGTTAATACTGCAAGCAGACTCAGATCATCAGTGCTCGGTGCTTTATTATAATACTGTACATTATTTGTATTAATGTCGTAATCAAAAATTAAAATACAAACACAATTAATTACGCGAAACAAATAATATGATTTTTTTTCAACTTGTATTTATTATTTCGATTGACTATTTTGAATATTAGATTTGTATTTAACAATTTACACTCTGAAACGTATCATAACAAAACATTTTATTTGTATATGTAAACTTAACAGGCTATATCTGGTATAAATTTGATATTCCATTTTAATATATAAATAAGAGTCTCAGAAATAATTGGAGCTATGTTAAAAAACATACTTGATTTCGGTCTTTGCAAATTGCTCAGTTATTTTCTTGTAATCGTCTTGGGTTTGTCGCAACTGATGTTGTAACAGTCTTTCGTTAGACTGGGTTTTTTCCAACAGTTTTTTAAGATCGCTGGTGTCCTGTGAATGACTGTTGTCTTTCCCACTTGCCCGCTTGTTGGTATCATTTGACCTTCAATACAAATCAAAACGTTCGACATGTACGGTGGTTATTCAATGTCAGTAACACAATTTATAAATTTCCTTGTTTCATTAAATAATAATTTACACATTCACAAATTCGCTCTAACATTTACTCATTAACTGGCACTATAAACACAACATAACCATTTTTGATTCACTATATCCTTCTTCTCTTAAAATTTGAAATTATTAATGGAATTTTCATTTTATATGTGAAACTCTAAAATATTCAATAAATGAGCTGGTTGTATTGGTAATCTGATTTTACAGTACTGCCCCTTAATATTTTTGTTTTTTATTTTACAGTACTGCCCCTTTAATTATATTGAATTTTTTGACGTCATCGTATCATCGCATCTAAATTACGTCATTCGAGACACTTTCACTGTTTTGGGCTACATTTATAGGTCATCGGGTTTATATCGTTAAACTTTATTAATATTTTCTCTGATTTATGTTTTAGCAGTCAGTCACCAAGCTATGAAATATGGATCTTTTACACACATTATTGCTGCTTCGTCATGTATTTGCACGATGATGATCTGAAATATTAACTATATGATGCTATATTCTTAAATCTTATTCTAAAATGAAGGGATATAGTTGACACTTGTTCGAAATTTCTTTTCATGGTTCCTCAAAATGTTGTAATTATGTTGCTCTGGTCTCCTTCCTACCATAGAGTAATTAAATGGTAATTAATTTTAATTCCCTTTTAATATTGTTTAATTTAAGTTGCAATGCTATGGGGTTAAATTTTATTTACACTTATATGTATCATGAAAATTGCTGGGCCAAGTGTGAGGTTGAGCACTCTTAAACCGGTTTAAACCCCCAATGCTTTGGATTGACCGTTCCAAGGCGTTGACCCCAGCTTTTAATAGGTGTATGTTGGTTAGTATTGTGCTGTTTCGAACTGTTTTGGCAATTGGTCACTTGCCTTCAATAAAAGAACAACTAATTGTTTAAAATGAGAATGCAATACTGCTCCAGCAGCTGGAGTTTCACTTTTTTTATAGTGTTTCCTTTAAATCGCTTCAAGTTTATTTTTTTAATTCCGCCTTGTTTGTTGCAACTGACGATCTTATATTTCATTATTAAATCCAATTTTCTCCAACTTTATTTTAGATAACTAATATTACGTTTACGACCAGTGTATGTAATGGTTTTTTTTTATTTGACTTCTTCAAGCCTTTGTTATTTACTTTAAACATTATATAAAAAAGAATATCGCTGTTGTTTTTTTTAAAACGTACAAACAATTTATTTTAAATACACACGCAAAATGAAACTTTAGATGAACCAGCAGGAGAGAACCCTCATTATACAATGCGGTCCTTTATTAATGGTTAGAAGCCCATTGCAAAACAGTAAGACACATAAAAAAAGCATGAATGCATCTGTTATTAAGTTCCACAGTTCATTAACATCAACATGAAAATTTGAAATATTAAATGTGTGTAAAAATGTAAACGAAGCTTAAACCGTACGAAATACTTATATAAATAAAACTACTTGAACTAATAATTTGATGTAATTCCCTTGAAAGAATTTTCTGTTTATCACTTTGCAGTCACTGATAGTATCTGAATTTTAATTATATATACCAAAGTAAATGAATCGTAATAGTTTTTCCATACTGCCTTTAACACTATTTTGTTTCTCTTGTTCAAAACCATTGTTGCTCTCTGTTCTTATTTTATTTCGAAATTTAATTGAATAATGTTTTGACATTTTATTTGATCAACTTACATATATACCTTGTAATAATGATTTGGTTACCTACTAACCTACTATAGTATACACGTGACATTCCTTGATATTTATAATAATATGCATTAAAGACAATGAAAAAATAGCAAAAATAAAAACAGTATACATATATTATATGCGTTACAAAAACAGAAACTGATACCTTGCTTGTGTGCGTTTCAATTCCTCCTTTGTTGATTTAAGATCTGCCCGGCTTTGCTGCAACTGGATATTTAAAGCATGTTCGCTAGATTCGGATTCCTCCAACCTCTGCCATAGATCCCTGATTTCCTGAGAAAGTACATCGCTTATCTCCTTCGCGTGCTGGTCGGCCTCTGCAAGCCTTTGTAACGAATCGCAACCGTTATTTTAAGTAAGGATGCATTTGTTCAAACCATTTCATTATTATATCAGTGAGGAGAAGTAAATTACGAATATATATTACCTTGAGTGTGCGTACTTCAATTCTTCGTTGCTCTCTCTCAATTTACCATTAGTCTTGTTCAAGACATTCTGTAAAGTCTGTTCATTCCACGCGAACCTATATAAATGTTCTTTGAGCTCACTGATTTGCTGTTTATAATATGTATTGTCTTCCAACTGTGTATGTATTCTAACGAGTTCTGCGTACATGTCCTGTGTGTGCTGGTCGGCCTCTGCGAGCCTTTGTAATGAATCGCAACCGTTATTTAAAGTAAGGATGCATTTGTTCAAACCATTTCAATTCGTATTATATCAGTGAGAAGACGTAAATTACGATTATATTACCTTGATTGTGCGTACTTCAATTCTTCGTTCCTTTTTCTCAATTTACTATTAGTATCTTTCAAGACATTATTTAACGTCTTTTCGATCAACGCGAACCTATATAACTGTTCTTTGAGCTCGCTGATTTGCTCTTTATAATAATTATTGTCGTTCAACTGTGTATGTGCTCTAACGAGTTCTGCCTTTAACCTGCATAATGTGCATATCTTAATTAAATATTATATTTAAATAAAAGCTATATTCTCAACCCCTATATACTCATGACAGAAAAATAATTCAAAATTTTCTTTTAAACCAAATGGCAAGAAAACAACTATTTAATCATATTCTACAACATACCTAAATATAATACACTTGCTTTCTTGATAAATAAAAAATATAACAGACTTTCCTCTTTCGGAAAGTCTTCTATTATTGTAAATATACCTTGTTTTGAAGTTACTTTTTTTATACAGTAACAAATCCGATTGTGCGATAGCGCCCTCCACCTGATCCCGCAGCTCAAGATTCATTTTTAAATAATGTCTTTGTCTATGATATGGCACTTTGCCATCGTAATGTCGTCTAAAACAATAAGATGCATTTTTAAGTCCACACCAACTGAACATTTATAAGAGATTATGATTGCTTTGAAATGTATCAATTAAATCACTATTCTATTGCCATCGCTTGTATTTCATGGGTTGTTTTGCATCTCCGCTTAACATGGGTTTCTTACAGCTTTTATGAAGATTTTGTATGATAATTGCTGCTCGCCAATCTGTCAATTATGAAAATCACGGTTGATTAAAATTTAATAAACTAGAAATGGCTCTCCCACATTGGTCCCATGGCATTATCGTGACCAAATTAGCAGCCACAAATTGTACATGGCCAAACACCGAAGGTTGAGCAAGGCAGAAACAATACTTTAAATAATACATTATTTAAAATACATATCGATTTGTAAAAGTTTCCATCCATTGTAATAGCGAAATGCAAATTCCAAGCTATGTGTAACCTGGTCATTAACCAGTATTAAGCGGGTGCAGTCCATACTGGTGGTTGTGGTTCATATCGAAATACAGATAGATATATATTCACGTGATTGCACAGTTACGATAAAATGTAAAATTACCGTTCAAGCGAGTCTACGGCTAATAACCTCGATCTATTGTAATCCGTTGTACCGTGCTTCATTTTATAACAATATTCCGGGTTGTGAAATAAAGCTCTGAAATAAAATATGATGACTGTTGAACGTCATAATAAACAACACATTTATCATTTTAATTCTTATAAAAAGTGTGTGGTTGCGACGAGAACGTATTTTCCTGTTATTTGACATGTTTGACCGAAGAAATGTGTGACTTTCACTATTGTGACAAGAGAAAGATAATTATAAATAAGATACTAAGTTAAGAAACATACTAATAAAACAAGAGCTGTCTCCATAGGGTGACATATGCCCCCGAAAAACGCTTTGATAGTTATGTAAGACAGCTAAATAACAGAACAAATTTTAGAAACCGACCCTAACTTCAAGGTAATGGCCACATGGGTCAAGATTTGTGTGTGTCTGGAAAGGTCTTGTCCATGTTCACATGCATACCAAATATGAAGGTTACATCTGAAGCTACATAGACTTAAAGAGCATTTTTCGAAACCTAAACGCAGATTTCGAAACCTTAACGCGGACCCTAAGTTAAAGGTCAAGGTCAAAGGGGTCAAAATTTGTGTGCGTATGGAAAGGCTTTGTCCATATACACATGCATATCAAATATGAAGCTTACATCTGAAGCGACATGGAAGTTATGAGCAGTTTTCAAAACAAGTGTGACAGACAGACAGACGGACGGTGCGATCACTATATGCCCACCTTCGGGGGCATAACAATTATACAATGCACCATTGTTCAATGATTTTAAATTAAGGAAAACACCGCCTTTTGAAACTATGGTTTATACTCATACAGAATAACAACCTTAACAAAAGTCAATATATTTTTCTTTTGAGTGTACTATTATAATGACTGTATGTTTTCAAGTCAACAAAACGTGTCATGTTAAACACAAGTTAAGTCGTATAAAGAATGACACCTTACTCATTTTCCATCAACCTCGTCATTAACTTTTTCCAACAAGGCAATCCTTAAAAATAATTTGTTTGAGATAACCCTACGTATTACATGGCAGGTAGCTTGGCTCGTAGGTGATTAGTGTTTTACATTGGTTTTTACTAAAAATGAATCAGTTGGTAAACGTCTACAATTACTCAAAGTGAAAACGCTTATAAAGTTTACGCCACATACGGCCCCCGAACGAAAATTCTGTTTTATGCTGTGTGTAAATGAAATAAATGTATAACGACTTACAAGTGCAAAATTTCCCACAACATGTGATAAGAATATTCTATAAAATACATCTATTTATAATGATTTTTAAAATCGACCGAATATCGAGTCAGTATTATGTCCAACCCTATAAAACACAAAACAAAATATCTAGCAAAGTTTCAATAAGAGGATTAAACAATATTAAAATAACCTTAATATGTGGGAATAATTAGAAAAGAATCTTTGAATATTGCATCAATGTGGAATGAAATGCGCAATTGACATTATATCCGAAATTTTAAGCAGATTTGTAGATTAAACAATTGATGATATTTGTAAACCAAATAATGCTGAAAAAGAATAATGAAGTTTCCATGATTGATGTTTGCATGAGAAATTGTATTAATGTTGTCAGTGAATCACTGTAATGCTGCGTATACACATTAACTTGGTTTGTATCAATATGTATGGAAAATGAGCATTGACATATTGCAATGTAAGCAATATTGACCATAATTATAGTGAAGTATTCACAAATCGATGCAATTCGAAAGCAAACAACAATAACGTACCAATTAAATACCATGTATACCTTATGATTTCAATTCTATCTATGATATTTTTAGTGCTCAGTATATGTGTTTGTTTTAAATTTATCTTGTTCTTATGCAAATGTGATAAATTGTTTATGTTATTATTTGACATGTATATGCCGAATAAATCTATCTATCTATCTATAAATAAATTTTCCTCAGAACCATGAACAAGCCAGCATTTAATACACGACGAAACAAACATTCCTTACGCTATTGCATTTTTAAACAAGAATATCAGGGAAACTGATGTATGCTCCCCGAAGATGGCTTTGTCAATCTATGTGTTAATTGTGTAATCACCTAAAAAATCTATTATCAGCCTCGGTGACCTTTACCCTGACCCAAGTGACCTCAAACCTCATCAAAAGGTAAATGTCCATGCAAGGTACCTACATGCCAATTATGTAAGAGATTTGTAAATTATTGAAGGCGCTATGAGAAACTGTAACAAAAGTGTGAAGGAAAATCTATTATAAGCCTCGGTGACCTTGACACCTGTAACCTCAGCCTCATCAAAAGGTAGAGGTTCATGCAAGGTACCTACATGCCAAATATGTAAGAGATCGGTGAAATATTGAAGGCGCTATGAGAAACAGTAACAAGAGTGTGGCGGAAAATCTATTATTAGCCTCGGTGACCTTGACCTTGACCCCAGTGACCTCAAACATCATCAAAAGGTAGAGGTCCACGCAGGGTACCTACATGCCAAATATGTAAGAGATCGGTAAAATATTGAAGGCGCTATGAGAAACTGTAACAAAAGTGTGACGGAAGGAAGGAAGGAAGGAAGGAAGGAAGGAAGGAAGGAAGGAAGGAAAAGGAAGGAAGGACGGAAGGACTAATGAAGGAGAGAAGGAAGGACTTCAGGACCACGTCCTGGCATTGACCCTTCTTTCCTCCTTCCTTCCTTCCTCCTTCCGTCCATTCCTGCTATTGAATTACAGTTTCCAAACTGGCAACTAACTGCTCCACCAAAAATATTTCGGGGAGCATAAATATCGTTGGGAACGACACAAAACTTAATACATAAGGCACGTGAACCGCCAGTGCAAGATTATAATAAACCTGAATAAACTTATGTGTATGTGTGTGTGTGTGCTTGCGTGTGTGCGGGCGCGCGTGTGTGCGTGTATGTTCTTTCCTATCAACTCTAATAAAAGTTTAACCCAAAACACTTTTTTCTGTTCTGACACGATTATTTTAAATTGAGCCAACTCCGGAGATGTGTAAGAAGAGCATCGAGCGACAACTATGCAAGGTAACGTTTATACTAAGACGCGCCACTTCATATTGTGGTTCTTTGTGCGCGGCGGTTAACCCGGTGGATTATAGCTTCAAATATTTATTACGAAAATAAGTTATCGTTGTACACAGTGTTTTGTCATTTATCGCCAAGCCGTAAAACCGATCCTTTAGTATCAAGGTAAACACGATATCGATTTGATTAATGGACGCAGAGGGACATGCTATTTTTTTACCTAAATGTTTTATCAACCCTTAAAAAGTTGTCACATTGAACTTGTCAAATACGACTATTTAATGCACATCTTAATGACCTGTTGTGTTATTTATATTTGGTGTTAATATGCCTGTGTTAATGTGTACATAACTCATGGTCAGACAGTTGAAATTTCAATTAAATTTATTTTAGTCAACCTCATAGACTTGACGCAACTTTGCACCAGATTTTTAATAACTTAATACTTGTATTAAACGGTCATTATACGTGTGTATGTAATTATTCACTTGCTTTAAACAACGATTAAGCCGACATTGAATGATATATCGCTAAGCCGTTATTCAATAAAATCATTGATTTATTTGACGGATTGAGTCGACTGATATGCAATTATGTTTTATCGGTTAAGCGGACCTAGATTGCGTTCTGTTCATATTCAGGTGTTTGTTTTCCAAAGGAATTTTGCAACAAATTTTTTATAATTTAAATTGTTGAAAAATACCATTAAAATACGTACACCAATAACTGTTGAGGAATATGTTGTGGTTTAACATGAACATAATAGTATATATCAGAGGTAAAAAAACATATCATCGACTAACATAAATAACTAATTTATTGATTTATTCCATATCATCTTCATAAGAGAATACTCTATAAAAAGTAATTTAATATTTTCGTAAAGTACGTGGAATCTTTTAAATAAACGAATTGTTAGTGAAGTACCCTCCAAATCAATCATGCTATGATTAGAAAGATTACCTCGTGGTATGTGTGTACTCAATAGATTACAGTATTCGTTACGCCTAGCCGTCCTGTCTTTATTTGAAAACTACAATGCTTACAATCCGCGTTATCAAGTAAACATGATCACAAGTAAATAAAATACGCTGAGGTGTATTTGTTATGCCCTATTTTTCCGCTTCTCGTATTTCGACCATAACATACAAATGGATAACATAATTTGTAGTATATGCACGACATATAACTACGTATTTAAATTGGAAATTAACACATAACTTATCATCTAGAAATGCTGCCTTTAAATGAAAAATAGAATAGTATGCGGTCATAATGTTGACAGTTTGATGGGACATTTTTTTTAAATTATTATCCGTTGAATACATTTCATTTATCAACATTTTTGAAATAACGACATTGATGTTATAGGAATACTTTTGAATTGCTCGAATAACAATCAGCACAAAAAGCAAAAGAAAATTATCAGTATCCGTGTCATGAATAATTATTCATCATAAAAGTTTGTGTCCGTATTTGTATTTAGTTTAAAGATTACAGCAATGATCACAGTCGCAGAAATACTTTAATAAGATCTTTTCTTAGAGCGTGTGGCGCTTATTGCGAACGATATTCTTAACACGGTTCATTCCCTAATTTAACACGGTTCATTCACTAATGATCGTTTTTGCGGGTAAATCACTGCTTATAAACAGTCAGACGTTTCACTTTGTCTATATTTGTCTCCGCTTATCAACATTCTTGTTACAAATGTAACATCACTCATGACCACTTCACGACCGCATTAAAGAACAGGTTCGGTCTACGTGATCGTTTTAACACGTCTCTATCAAGGTGTTTACGCGGTCGACTCAATAATCGTATTTCGATACAGTCCCACACAGACGAAATAAGTATTTTCAGTCAATATCATATATCATGAATGATAGATTTATTCACACAAAGAAATAATTCACAAGCGAATACATCTTAAGCTGATCGTATTCAATGTTAACTTTTATAGTTTATAGCATACGAGACAAAAATTGAATGATCCCTAAGCTTACGAATGCAAGTTATATATATCGTGTTAATACTTGACAAAACAACAAAAACGTAAATAATTAATCTAAACAATTGGTCATTTAGCCTTTTGCTTTTATTTGTATTTATTTATAAAGTGCATTATGTAAATTAAAAGTCAACTTACCTAGGAACAACCAAACAAAAAGTGCGCAATAAATGAATCCAGTTTCGATTTAAATTGCTGAGCGACACAATTCTTCAGAACAGGAAGTAAAATATGTCGTCCTTATCTATGTATCGATTTTTAAAATTTGATTTGCAAATATTTAATATGCTATTTGCAACCAGGGCACAGAACAAAAAACTATCGACTACTTTAAATTTTGTTCTTCATGTACAACTTAACAAGATGCATTAACAGGGAATGCCAAATAACATAGCATTACGTACATTTTAAATAACGTAATTACGTAATTTAAATTACAAAGTTACAAGAATAATCAATGAATGTGACTTCGTGGGAAATGAACGTCACAGGGCGGGCTTACTGTCGGACTGGTTCCCAGCAGTAAAGGCCTGTAGATGGGGCTCAGTTGGTAGCCCCCCCCCTCCTCGTCCCTGTTCATCACCCGTCTCTCCTTAGCGATAGCAACCGATTCCCTACGTTTTCTGAGTGCGGTATTGTTTCGCCTATCTATCAATTTCACTCCCAGTCAATGACATGGTTGTGCCTAGCTATATGGTTCGTAACTGCACTCGAGTGTTCTGTTGTTTCCGATTCTTTCCTTCCTGACCACGTGAAAACGTGTGGGCTGTTCTTTGCGTCTTTGTGTGCTCATTGATCCGAGTACCAAGATTTCGACCTGTTTCTCCTATGTACACAGTTTCACAATTCTTGCATGGTACCTTGTATACACAGCCGAGTAAAGTTTTGAAACATTTGAATGCCTGTCGTATCAGCATAAGATAAATTTTGTAGAATTATTCCATTTACAACTACACTTAATATTTAAAATATCAGAAATCAAAAGGAGGAAATAGCAAACCCAACATTCCCCTAGTTTCCACTTTTTTTATTTTCTGATGTACATGGAGTCAAAAATCCAATTCGATTATTCTCTATTGAATGATGATTCAAAAGTTAAAAGAGCAATTGAATACTTCATCTTTGTTACACAATTCAATTAATACCAGTGTCCGTCCTAAGTATTTAAAATGGCTACCCACCGACCATATTAGATGACTTATAAGCAATATTTTGTGACGCAATACAACTCATAAAGATAATGTAGTGTGCGATGTAAAAATGCAACTAAAGTTGAAAAAGTTAAAGTTAAAACGACTTTTCCATTATGGCTTAAGTCCAATAGAAACATATCGTTTGTGTTTCGTTTTGTTTTAAAATAGATATATGGGAAAATACGAATATAATCCTGTAAACAATAATTTATCAACGTTTATAATTCGTTAAGATAATTCATCAACGTTTATCATTCGTTCAGATAAAGATCACATAATAATCAAATTGTAAGCACATACACTACTAAGGTGCCATTCCAAAAATATATACATTGGTAAAATATATTAAATGTCGATGACACATTAAGCTGGAGCAAGCTTTACCAGGTCAACGGTTTTACGACACAGTAAAATATATGAAAAGACATATTAATCTAAACATTTCAAATATATAAAATATCACAACCATATTAATAATAATTCACCGTTTTGAACAATTGAAAAAAATACTACATCGATATTGACATCTAACTTAAAATCTATGTTCATCGTTTACCGTCAACGAGTTGATGTGGCGATTTGTTGAAAATCACCAAACTAGTATTTTGAACGTGATATCACGTCAATAAATCAACCAGTGTTTTATGCTTCATTTCGGGCAGTTTATATTACATTAGTTAAAGCTAGGGCCGGATCATGTACCATTTCAACTGAAAATAAATTGAGCCTTTAAGCAGATATTGATCATCAGATAATTTATTTACAAAGAATGTAAAACACATTTACAAATATATCAGAAACATGAACACTTGTTTTCTCAATTTCGAACAAAAGAACTATACATGTTTGAGTGCCCGTTGTGTGTCTGTTTTGGAGCTCCTAGTACAATACATTACGGTTAAATGTTTCATGCGAAGGACGATAGGAGAGAGAGAGGACTCAGAGAAGGAGAGTAGAGATAGAAAGGAGAGAGATGAAGAGAGAGAGAGGAGAGAGAGAGAGAGAAGAGAGAGATAGAGATATATAGAGAGGGTTGAGACGAATAGCTATCAATAGAGTACTTGAGATACTCCGCATCTCGATCCTCATCGTCTAGATCAATGCCTCGCTCTCTCCTCGCTACTATCGCCTGTCTCTCCGCTCTCTCTCGCGCGCTCGAATCGCTGCTGCTCTCTCTACTCTTCGCTCGCTCGCCCTCTATCCTCCGTCTCCATCTGCTCTCTTCTCTCCTCTCTCTTTTTTTTTTTTTTTTTTTTTTTTTTTTTTATGTTTTTTTTGTTTTTGTGGGGGGGGCTCCCCCGCGCGAGCTCCTTCAAATATTAACCCATTTATAGCCTCTAGTGGACCTCTCCCATCCTTCTAAATTGGAATTCAATTTATTTCACAAAATTAGGGATATGTCAAGTATATTTATTTCTATATTTAGAATATTTCTTACATAAATTCCTTTTAGCAAACAGCGCAGACCCTGATGAGACGCCGCATCATGCGGCGTCTCATCTGGGTCTACGTTGTTTGCCAAGGCCTTTCTTCTAGACGCTACGCATGAATGGGTTAAATATTCAATCACAATACTAAAACACATTTAGATGTTCAGTATTTAATAACAGTACTTAAACACATTTATCGGTACATGTAACCAAAGAAGATGTGCACATTGCAATAATACATGTAAATTATTCAATTACAGTACGCAAACACAGTTTGATGTTCAGTATTTAATAACAGTAATGAAACACATTTATCGGGTTAATGTAACCGAAAATGATGCTCATATTGTAATAATGCATGCTCATGATTTAAAAACAGTATTTGGACACAGTTAGATGTTGGGTATTTGATAACAGTACTAAAACATTTATATGTTCAGAATTAAGTAACAGTACTTAAAGGGGCCTTTTCACAGATTTTGGCATGTATTGAAGTTTGTCATTAAAGGCTTTATATTGATACATTTAAACATTGAACTTAAAATCTCCAGTAACAAAACAAGAATACAATTAAAAAAAGATAAAAAAGTAACCCTCAACTGGGCTCGAACCACTGACCCCTGGAGTCCTGGAGAAAAAGTCTTCCGCTTTGACCACTCGGCCATCCGTGCTCAAGCTTTGAGGACATGTATTTTTTACTTTATATAAGCAATCCTCGTAGTTTCACAAAATATAACGACAAAAACAGAACTTTCCAAATTATTCAATTGTTTCGCGTTGCAACGCTTTATATTTTTCAGGTTTTCAAATCGTAAAAAGATGCATATAATGGATTTTTTAGAGCATGTTAAATGTTCAGTATTACTGTTTCCTCACAAATATCATAACTAAAACGAAAATTTAAGAATCTGAACCAACGTTTTTTAAATTTTGTCAATTTACCAAAACGTGAAAAGGTCCCTTTAAACACAGTTAGATGTTGAGTTTTGAATAACAGTACTTAAACAAATGTATATGTTGAGTATTTAATAACAGAACTTAAACACATTTACATGTTCAATATTAAATAACAGTACTTAAACACAGTTACAAGTTGAGCTTTTAATTACCGTACTTAAACGCAGTTTGGTGTTCAGTATTTAGTTACAGTACTTAAACACATTTATATGTACAGTATTTAATAACAGTACGCAAACACAGTTAGATGTTGAGTATTTAATAACAGTACTCAAACACTATTCGATGTTCAGTTCTTCTTAACATTACTAAAACACATTTATCGGGTAAATGAAACCGAAAAAGAAATGTGCATTTTGTAATAATACATGTACAGTATTTAATAACAGTACTAAACACAGTTTGATGTTCACTATTTCATAACAGTACTCAAAACAGTTTTATTTTCCGTATTTTATAACAGTACGCAAACACATGTATCGAGTAAAAGAAAAAGATTTGCAAATTGTATTTATACATGTACAGTATATAATAACAGTACGCAAACACATTTAGATGTTGAGATTTTAGTAACAGCACTTTAACGCATTTTGATGTTGAGTATTTCATAAAGTACTTAAACAAAGTTTGATGTTCAGTATTTAATAACAGTACGTAAACACAGTTTGATGTTCAGTATGAAATAACAGTACTTAAACACATTTATATGTTTAGTATTTAATAACAGTACTCACACACGCTAAGATGTCCTGGACCAGTATTTTTATAGCAATACTTAAACACATTTATTGGGTAAATGTAACCGACGAAGAGATGCATATTGTAATAATAGACGTTTAGTATTTGATAACAGTACTCAAACACAGTTAGATATTCAGTTTTCAGTAAATTTAATCGACGAAGATTTGCATGTTGTAGTATATTAATATATTTAAGTCAATAGTAGTGTTATTGGCTAGTCATATGCTTTACACAATGATGGTAATTGACTGAATTTTGTACTTCAAAAAGTGTTCGGAAAATGTTCCTAACAAATCTATGTCTACGGACAGACTAACCGACGGACGAACATATTAACAGATATAAAAGGCAGACACACAGTCAAAAAGTCAATTATTATTCCAGTATAATCAACGTAAATTCGTACAATAAGCAGTAACAGATCTAAACCATGATAGTAATAAAATAAATGAAACAAAAGGGCAAAATCAATTATAAAATGAAAGTGAATAACCAGAGGTATTATTTCGATTTTAAAATGTTTTTGTATAATTTATGCATGCTCAAAACATAATGCTACTTAAAGAGAGTGTTAACGCACAGCAACCTTAGATGATGCATATTTATATTGCACAAAGCAAGAAGCACTTTTCAACCTGTAAAATGCATACGGAATGTTAACTTTATTTTTAATTGATGAAATTACTTACATATTCAAGTATGTGGATTAACATCATTACAGCATGAAATGAAAACAATAAAGCACTAGTCGTCAATAAATAAAATTCAATATTTTTCTGATTAAGACAATTTCAGGAAACACAATCCATATATATAGGATACTAAATCAAAGAAATGAATGGCTGCCAACACTATAATCGCTGCATAGACTTCTGTAACATTAATGCTGGGCGTTTGTGGTTCATTGACTTGTACAGTTTTCTCAGCAGTGCTGCTTTCGATCTGCAACTTCATACACAGCACACGTTAAAAGACACAGTCATGGTATACATATTATCAGCTATTAATAACACAATACTGTGGTGGCTGCTAATTTAGCATACAGCAATTTATAAGGAAATTTCTGACAAAAAAGTGTTACAAAATCGTGTTTGTTTTGGAGCAAATGTTTGATTCCTGAATTCATTCCGCGTTTAAAATATGTATTCAATTGTGCAAAACAAACACCATGATCGATAGTTCAACCACGTGATCAACCAATTGAATCTGTAGTGATGTTATTCAATACACTCTTATAAAACATTTAAACCCCTATCAACATTTACCAGTCTCAACATTGTGTTAAATAAATTAAAATAATGAAGTATCTTGTCTCATCCGCCAAAAAAACATGTAATTTATAAAGATGCACTCTATATCAAATACTGTGTATGGAAATTAATTTTCATACACTAAGTTATTTGAATTGAACAATTTCTTATACACACTGAATTGCCATGTGAATTTAGTAAGCTTAAGCGTATCCACAAACCAATTATAACAGACTAAATAATGTTGAGATATAGAGGTCATGTTTTACAGCATCCGACTAGTAAATCTACGCCATGCCTGCTTGAGCTGCGTCTGAAGCACGGTGCACTGGGCCTGGGATGTACGCAACTGACTCTCCATCTCTTCATTTCCGCACAAACTTTAAATTTAAATTGCATGGAACATTTCTCAGTAGCATTGCCTTATTGAATTTGATATTCGGCCTTGGAATGCAATGGTGGAGAATTTAATACTGCTTCGAAAATGGGATTTAAGTTATCAAAATGTTTAATAAAGGATTGAACCAAGATGGCATGCTCATTGTTTGGCATGGTTAGTTCGAAATCTGATTGCAATGTCTGATAGCGCGCTTTGGTTCAATACGACTTATTATTCAATGAACTCACATAAATAGTGTGCATGTTTGCGTAAACGACACTTTAAATATTTACTGCCTTTCATCTTCACTTCTTTTTTTTCAAGTATGGTTAATAGTGACAAGACATAGAAAAAAAAGATACCTTTACACTTAAAAAAAGAGTCTCTACTGAGTCAACATTGTGAATTACTTCTACACCAATAGTGTCCAATCGTTCATCAATTAAAAAAAGTACACTTGACAAACGATTATATCATCAACGTAACATTAAGAAATGACGTAATGGATATGGTGTCCGCCTACCGATCGGGCAGGTCACGGGTTCGATCCCCACTAAGGGAGCGTTCTTGACATCTCCCTCAAAGACACTCTCAAATACTTGTTATTGGCCCAGGAAACGGACTCGAAAGCGTTTCAATATGCCTGAGGCTGTCGATGCAATCGAGTAAGAATAGATAGGTTTAAACTAACGTTAAGGCATGTGTACCGTTTCTGTACTGACGGAGTCATTAGAAGCTTGCTCCAAATTTTCTAGACGCTCATTACTAAGTTCATATTCCACTTGCAGTTTTGCTTGTTCCTCTATAAGCTCCACCAGAGACGTACTGAAAAAGATACAAAGGAGTATCACACAGATACAGCACCACGTTTCATTTAGTTTTTACCTATTTAATTTAGCTCGACTGCATAGAAAGCATAAGGCTTATTAAAATGCGCTCAATGTCCGTTTCCTGGGATTTAGAACCAGTGATTGGTGTCTTTTGGGAAGGTCGTAAGAACGCTCCTACAGTCCGGATCGAACCCGTGACCTGCCGGTCTCTAGGCGGAAACCCATATCCATAAAGCCACGGCGATCTTTATTGTATTGCCATGGTGGTTGATTAAATTTGTTTTTTTTTATATATGTAGAAAACAACAGCAGTATACTAAAGGGTAAGAGTTGCAGGAAATAATAAGGAATGAGTTTTTCAGATTAAAAATGTCGATTATAAAGCATGGAATCACTATATATAGGCAATCATGGACATACACCGAGTTTCATCAACGTACTTTAAGTACTTTTTAGTAACCACGTGATCAATAGTTAAGGTTTCACTTATTTATTTAACAATGGCAACAGAAATATCTCCATGACCCAATTGTCAGTTTGCAATCGTTGTTATAATGCCAGAAACCACAATCAATGAATAAAAACTGAAATAGATTGAATACTTTCCTTAAGACCATACAACGACTTTCATCAAAGTAATTCAAGTACATTTTTAGTTATCTTAGCGTCCAGATTTTAGTTTGAAAGTGTGCTTTTGGTCTTTGACCATTGCGATGAGGAAGTCATTAACAGAATCGTTTGACTTGGGAAAATGCAGCTGAAGTACTTACATTTGAAAATCTAACTTTACATTTCGAGTAAGGAACACACTGTTTCACAGTTGGTGGAATGTTAATAAAATTTGGCTTATATATTATACAACAAAAACGCACCCATTGGCACCTTACATAAGTATGATAAGAACTATCGAATAAAAAAATTCTCTACAAACCTTTCTTTACCAAATTCGTCTGCTGTTGTAGAATCTTTCTCCAATGTTGCAATCGTTTTTTAAAGCACACTGAAAACATGTATTTCTTACATCAGTATTGTTAAATGCGATTATTGCAATACAACCTCCGCCTATTAAATATTGCTGCTTGCTCGCAAATGTTTAAAATTAGTTACTCGGGTAGAATATATTGGATGGGAACTGATTGTAGTAAGCAGCATTTGTAAAGTTCATTTATTGTGTAGTGGATGTATACAATTGCGCTATTCAATTAAATCTTAGTAATTTAAAAGAGGATAAACATTGTCACAGATCACTTTTGCTCATAAGGTATTAAGAAACCAAGGTTCCGGACTTGAACTACGATTAAATTACAGAGACACGATCCGACTTACTTTATTATAAGAAAAACATTGCTTGATTTTTATAATATAAATGTTGTTTTAGTTATGCTGAACAATAAGACAGAATGAATGTGAAAGCATGGGAGGGACGCACGTTAACCTCAATGGCAGAATTTTAACAAACTAAGTAAATTATCAATATGCAATAATCCATAACTTTTTTGCCAATAACGTTTTAATTAAAACGTGATCGTTGGGAGTGGTCAGTTAGAAAACAAAGGTAGGATTTGAACAAAACATTTTGGTAGACTAAATATACGTGACGTGTGGTTTGGATAAGAAGAATTTCGCTGCTGTTTCCATGGCAACGTTAAAAATTTGATTCCCAGCGTCATGATAAGAACGAACTATTAATAGGACCTCTACACTATGTTTCGTACCAAATATGAAAGCGGTGTCAGGTTTGTGATTTTAAATATTTATCAAATTAGTTTGCTATATAACTCACTATAAATCATTTGACCCCAGAGGGTGTTGCGTTTTCACCCTAGTCGTATGATTTGAACACACTTTACAGAGAACCACTATTCTATATTACAAATGGCATAAGGTGATATTTAACTTTAATGTGTTTTTATAGTCAATCAATGCATAGCTTTAAAACAATTCCACCAGTACGAATGCCTTTCTAATTAGCCTGTTACACATGAGTCGGCATATGAGAAACACAGTTCTTCATAACACTTTTTTCACACGTATTGTGAAGTCAGAAAATAAATTGTACTTCATATTTTACAGGCACACGTAAGTTTATTTTACTTTTCATAATTCTAGATGACATATCTCTGATTTCTTAAATTAACAAACTGGTTTTGTTTTCATGTTTGAAATATATCTTTAGCTTTGTCAATTGACAAAAGATTGAATAATGCCAAAAACCATTTATTTTAAGTCCCGTATAAACATATACCAAGAAGTTTAGGTACGAGGTCATTCGAATTAAATGTTCACATTTCGCTTGAGCATTTTTGCTTTTGAAAATGACTCAATTATGAAATAGTTCAAGTGTATATATATAACTGAAGAAGTAGATATATCGCGTCAATTGTGCCATAATGCCTTAATTAGTACAAAACATGTTGAATTGTTTTTACAAAGGAAATACGTCCTCTATTACAAACACGACGCACATATCAACTCCAAAATGATTGGGCTGGGGTTAAAAAGACCTCGTATCTCTGACAGTGCTCATGGCTTATTCATGTTATCGGTTAGTTGTGTAATAACAAATACTTGGGCAACTTCTCAAAACCATGTGTGCGCTAGTAGGATAATAAAGCGACTAATACAATTGAATTTTACGCGTCACATGATTTCCCTTTGAACAAAACTTTAACATTGACCATATCTCTCTTGTTTTCAATCACGGCTCTTCTCCAATCGATAAATTTCTTAGAACATATTTAATATTGATATAGAACAACACAAACTTAGGACTCGAGTGACGAAAAGAAAGAAAAAGAATAATTCCTACTTACACGTATTAACATGTTTTGTGAGTTTCATTTTAGAATACCGTTAAATCTCGTGCACCGTACAAATATATTGCTGGAACATAGGCCATTTAAGACCTCCGGTTTGCCATATTTTCTTATTTTCCTTTCTAATTATAACCATTGTGATTACATTTAGAAGTTCAATACTGAAACGACATACCTTATAGTTTTTTTCATGATGTCTTTTTGTTCCTTAAGGAGACGAACCTGCTCTTCCTTATTTTCTAGCCTATAATACATGGAAGACTTACGATAATTTATGCTCGCCGTGACTTAATTTACATCTTTATTTTGTTCTTTCTAAGTTTTTTAAATAAATAATACACATTATCAAATAGCTAGAAAACTACCAAAAAACTGACATAAGATACAAGTTTAACTACCAATAAAAACACTTACTCTTTGCGCAAATGTTGTTCCTCATATGGCCTTATACATCTGAAAGTTCAACACAATCATTACAATTTGCGCAATCGCCAAGTTAAATTTTTGATCATGTTATTTATGTTAAATAAAATAAAATATATTAATTCATGTTTATTGAAGTACAAAACTACCTGATCTTCAGCTCGGAAAGTTCAGTTTCCGCTTTTTGTAGTTTTTCGTGAAGAGTGTCATAAACCTGAACAAACATTTCTTCGGTTCTTTTTTGATTTGCAAGTATGTCGTCTTGTGATTGAGTCATTAAGTCACTAAAAGGTGAAAAAACTGATTAGAAACTGTAGACACATTAACAATAATTACAGAAGATATTCATACTCCAACACAGATGTATCATATTAACATGTGTATACTATTACAACATGTAAACTACCGAGCCCGCAGTAGTGCTTTTTCACGTCTGAAATTAGCGTTGTCTTCCTTTGACTTTTGCAGCAATCGTTCCTGAAATTATTAAGATAGAATTAATCTTGTGTAAAAAGGTATGTTTCATATGCTCTGTTACATTATGATCAATATTCGTTGTGCATCTTAACAAAACTTTCTGATCTCAAATGTGTATCGGTGTAATTTATAGTGAACGTGTTATGTGGTTGTGTTACAAATTTTGAAGTAGACTACGCAAGAAAAGTTATATTTGGACGTCTTTTTACCAATGTATTTAGACAAAATTATGTATGTGTTTGCATGTTCATCGACTTCAATTACCGTGAACTAGTTTCTACCAGTTTCCAATTAACCTTCAGTGTCGATCATTTTATCTGTTTTGCTATTACATGTTACCTAATTATAAAATCGGTGTTCCGCTATTGCGTTTATGTTTCGCGTTGATGCACTATTTTGATACCATGTGCTGTACTGTGATGTACTGTGCTATACTCTTGAAATAAAAAGCATCAACACGAATAACCAACATTCCATTCCTCACCTGTAGTGGGTAAAAGATCCGATAAACATGGCTTATCCGCTTCAAGAATTGATATAGAAGATGGGAATAAGAGGAACAAGTTATCTGACTCTGATATAATGCAGAACAGTGAAGTCATAACTTAGGTCCATCTGAGCGAGGCGGACATAGAAACCATCACTAACAATATGTACGAATTGTTTTAAGTCGACCTCGAGGAAATGGTCACTGTACAGGCGTTCATCCCACAGGTGTAATCACAGGGATTTATAGTTAAGTAAATGAAACAATTGAGCGCCTTGTACAGGAAAACAAAGTTCTCAAAGATCAGGTGGCCGAGCTTAAAATACAAGCGGATCGCGCGAAGCAATACAGTCGACGTTACTGCTCAGGTGTCACCAAGTTACTTTTATACAGAGCTCGGCTAAAACGGTATGATGTCTGATCACCGGCGTGATCCATCAAGTAGGAATACCAGACAAGTAAGCAATTCTCAGCTGTAATGCCAATAGATCGTACGCATCGGTCATTAGAGGCAAAAGAGAATGAATGAACAGTTACCACGCTTTCTTTGCAAAACAGTTAACAAGTTCATTTTTGTGATTTGACAAATGCAACTATATTACTTCGAATTGATTGCGACTATTAATGGAAAGCATGGGATTTGTTATGCAGTGTTTCCCATATTAAATTATAACAATATTGTTAAAGCTATGATTGATTTTCAAAAATTATACAAATGCGGCAGACACTATCCTTAAAACCTAATAAACAAGATACAAAATTATTTTTGATAAGATACATTGAAATAATTTGTTCGACTTTGTAAGAAGGAACCATTTATAAATCAGATGTTGCTTCAAAATCCAATATTCTATAATCCAAACATAACAATTGGAAGCAAAAGAGTGTTTTTTAAATCATGGTTTGAAAATTCACTTTTCAGTTATGAAGAGTTTTGCAAGGTATATAATGTCCATTCAAACTACTTATTGTTCCTAAGAAAAATTAACTCAGAGAAAAAATACATGAAGCTCAGATGCTCTTATAACACAAGCTTTATGAAGCAATTTATCCATACTAACACACGACCTAACTTGTACACACAAAAGGTACAAAACTTATGCATGTAATAATTTACAAAAACGAGACTTCACCAGGGTGTAAAGATAAATGGTTGAACAGTTTTCATAATATTAAAACACAAGAATGGTGACACATTTTTGAGATGCCTTTTCGTATTACAGCCTTTACAGGGGAGTCCAATTTACATTGGTTTCAATATGGATTTGTACATAGAATTACAAGTACAAACTCCTTTTTATTTAAAATATAATATGCCTCTTCATTCAACTGTACTTTTTGTGAAACTTAATTTGAAACGAATCAACATATATTTTGGGAATGTACGCATGTCAATCAGTTAATAACGGAATTGTTTTATGAATTTAATCATTTGTCGAACCTTAATATGCCTTCCTATATACTTGGTTATTCAAACATAATTGGGTCTTTAAACCCATTAATATTTGTTTTGATAAAAATGTTCTTTTATAATTGTAAACTGAACAAAACTAGACCGCCTCTTAAAGCTGCAAAATCGTACCTGACCTTGCGTTGTCATGTTCTAAATGAAATAAACTATTTTAATACTTCGTGTAATAGAAAAGAATGGGAACTACTGTTACCTCTTCTCCGGAATTTGTGATATGAGACTTTTGAAGGATGGTATTGTTAACTGTTTCTTCAAATAATATTGTTTATATTTTTATATAAAAGCTATTGGCTATTAAATGTATATAATCTGCTATAACATGCATATATAGCATGTACACGGTATGGATTGGGATGCCCTCTACCATCATATACTTATTAACGAGGAAAATAAAATGCGTGAATAGGAAAAAATGAATACAATTAGTATGCTGTTACTCATTCAAAATGCTACCAAAACATCAACCCTTATATCCACCTGGTACTCAGAAACTTCAATACATTCACTCTGATTTACTTTGTATTTATATGTTAACTTTAAATCATATGATCATCTAATGTACACATTTGAAAATGAACGTACACGATCTATCTAGGTGTTTAGACAATACTTAATATTCTGCTGGTACAAGTTTTACTCTAAAAATTAATATATTGAATGTGTATGCATATGTGTGCCCGTGTATATGTACATGTGTATATTAAATGTATGTTCATGTCCGAAGTTAGTGTTCGTGTGTGGTAGATATCGTTGTCGGAAATCAAATGGAATATATATTGTGCCAAAAAAACGAGCATTTTGTTTCTCGTTAAATCTATATTACCATACCACATCTAGCATTGAAATTTCGGCTATTGCTATAAGGAACACTGATTTGTATGGGCTACCTTTATTTTACGAAATATAATGCGAATTATTCGTTGATATTGAGTATTTATGTTACTTTAAGTATTTGTCCTCTGATATTATATGTTATTTCTAATGATCTCTTGTTTTAAAGATGTATAGCTAAACAATTGAGTGTTCTATAATTAAGTAGGTAATTCTTGCATTATGCTAGTAGTTTAAACTTATTCTTTAGTGAGAAAAATACTTATAATATGAAATGTAACTTTATATAAAGATGTATATTAACATTCATGTTTGGTGTGTGTAGCTGAGTAACTGCTTGATAGGTAGCGTAGTAACTGAATATTCTCTGATTGAATAACTGGGTCATGTACTTTTTAATAGTACATGAAGCTGAAAATAACTGAGCATTGAAATAATTGGTTATATTCCAAAATGTAAATCAAACATTACCATGTATAGCTATATAAGTAGGTTTGTATATATGTATATGCTTATGCGTTTTCGTGTGTGTGTATGCGTGTGTCTGCGTTTGTGTGCATATGTATGTACGTATATGGTTCTGAATCCTCACTGAAAAGTACACATGTGTACCTAATAAACTATATATTTTTTACTTCTATATACTGCTGATACTGATTCTATATGTTTGTTAAAAAAATACTTTTTACTACTCACGCTATGTACCACAAACTTATTTCTATTGCTTTTTACTACGTTGTATAGTGTTATCATGTATTCCTTTAATACAGAAATTGAGAATTATGTTTAATGACCGGCCTATTTGCATTATGCCTTACATATTCATTTTTTCATCTATTTTTCATCAAATATTTGTTTGCACTGTTTACTTATTTCTTGTCTTTCGTCATAAAGGGTTTGTTGATGCTTTTTGGACTGTAGTAACTCGTGGCAGTAAGAAATAACTTTCAGTATTTAGTTGAGATGTATACCCATAACATCCTATCAAGATACCAGTCAGTCGGATTGACTTTTGCATCTTTATATGTGCTGGTTCTATTGCCTCTAAACAACACGGAAATTGCTCTGGTACCGTCGCTCCGAAACATCAGAGGAAAATCCAAACTTTCTCGATGTATCCGAAGGCCATACAAACGTGGTATAGTTGGTACAAGTCACATTTCTAACTTATTTTTTTTCAGAAGGTTCGTTTGTTTTATTAACACTAATGCTAATTACATGGCTTATAGTTATAACATTCCTTTCTGAAGATGTCGAATTGAAAAATAAGAAAAAGTCCTGAATAAGTGGTACTAAAAATAAAAAGAAATAAGAATCGCCGCCCATTTTTTTCTAGCTGTTACATCTGAAGTTTCACTTTATGTGTATTTTTATGAATTGCAAATTATTTTCTGTTAAACAATCAAAACCTTATACATGTTCAAACGACATATACAAATGTGGGAAATGTCAACGACAAACATGAGTAAATGTGTCGGTATCGACTTTACATCTATACTTTGTAATTTGATATAATAAGGGAACACCATTTGATTTATTGTACCGCTATTAGGAGATATGTATGATTTATTTAACATTTCTATTTCATGTTCATAATGAGATTTAGATTTAAACGATTAAATGCTCACAAGAACATATCAGCATTGAATTATATTCGTCCAGCAATAAAATAGTCAGATATTGCAGCTTAAGTTAGAAATTCATAATAAATTAGATATGCGTGCAAACCATTACAGTATGCAGCCTTATGAGCGTAAATACTTCGAAACGCGCACAAATACACACACACACAAACGCGCGCGCGCACATACACACACACACACACACACACACACACACACACACACACACACACACACACACACACACACACACACACACACACACACACACACGCGCACACA
The DNA here is from genome assembly GCF_020536995.1 of Dreissena polymorpha. Taxonomy (NCBI): domain Eukaryota; kingdom Metazoa; phylum Mollusca; class Bivalvia; order Myida; family Dreissenidae; genus Dreissena; species Dreissena polymorpha. The sequence continues at coordinate 56,586,164 of NC_068362.1, forward strand.
CACACACACACACACACACACACACACACACCAACTACCGACATGTACATTGCCTGTATGTCTAGTGAAAAGATAAAATCTCGAACATTTCATTCACCTTGCTTAATTACTTTTAAGTGATGACAATATCCAAACTTTTGCTCTCAATGCTTTCTGTAACCACAATCAAACATACTTTGTCGGACGAATAACCTGTATTGCAATTTACATACTAGACCAATGAGATTTCCTCCAGGTACTCCAGTTACCTACGCACATCACAATACCACACAGACATTACATTATTTTCTTTCATAAATTAAATAGATGAATACTGCAGCTTAAGTGGGGCATTAGCATAATTAATTGATTATGTATGTATATGTGCTAGCCAGCATGCTATGCAGCTTAATTTGCTAAAATGTCTTCGATACGCGCACACATAAATCAAAAACGAACGAACATCAACTACCAAGTTTATGTTGCTGGAGAAAGATCTCTGTTATTGTCATTCACCACTGCTTATTTATGGCAATATGCAACCTTTTGTTTTTTATGATTTCTGTAGTCACATGAAGCTATATTTTGGTGAGAAGAGTCACTGACGACCACGTTCATATTGCTATGGCCATATATCCACAAACCGAGTACCGTTAACCTAGCCTAAGCACTGTTGAGGTAATAACAAGATCCAGAGATCCAGATCCACAGTTTTAATTTTTGTTTTGACCATATGAAACACATTTTTGACGGACAAATAACCTGATAAAAACAGCCTGTTACCATCAAGTTGTATATATCTAGCTTTATTACTTTTTTAATTATCATAGGATCCAGATTTTTCGAAAAAAAATCCTTATCTAGTATACATAGCAAGCACATTTGTTTTCTCTGACCAAAAATCTAAAATAAGATGCCAATTCCACATATAGCCCTCAATCAACATACATAGTCTCGTGAACCTAGTTTATCGGTAAGTGCTTTTTCATTTATCGCAGGATCAAGATTTTCCGGACGGATCTTGGTTAAAGCGGTAGAAGACATATACAAAATTGTGAATGCCCAGCCTCCAACTTTCCCATAATCAGGGCGCAGGATAACGTGACTTTAAACGTTAATGAATGTAAACACAACAGTCAGTGTTTTCTTTTTCAAATTACTTTTTAAAACATTTTTTATCAACTTGTAAATAAAAAAAAAGATTATTATGCTGCGTATGGCAATGTTAAATACATCGGAATTACTTTATTTAATAAGCCTGTGTTCTTGTTCAAAAATTCGATTAATACTACACGGCTATGCTTCACGCAACGTGAAACTTTGTCACCGATTTCAGACGTATTCAAGGATTTATTCTTCTACCTTAAGATATCGACACAAACTACAAGTACAACTGTTTTTAAGCCCTAAAGATTTATGCAATTTATTTCAATACGTTGAGATATTTGCAAAAATAAAGTTCTTAATGGTGTGTTTACATTCTGTGCAGCCCGTGTGTAAACCCCTAAGAAAACTCGTTGATACTGCACCCTTATAAAAGTATATTAAAACTATTGAAGCTTACGAAAAAGATGAAGATGTGTCATAAATTATTTGAACATTACATGCTTATTGAAGAAGTTACAATACGGACATGTTTTCTTATTCCCAAATCATTTTAAAGAGACTTGATACAAGTTTGAAAAAATGACATTTTAAACAAAGCATTTAACAGGGGGTAATAAACTATTTAAACATCGTTCGAGTGATAATTCGCGCATATCCACCAAAGAGTAGTGCGGTTGGTAAAGTTCCATCGATTTCGCGGTGATGAAGTATGTTACTGGACGACGTAATCACGGATGGAAATCAAGTAGAAAAGAAAATGTAGGCTCCACTTGTAATTAATATAACTATGACGATTAAACATCGCAAAGCGCTTTGTTCTAAAACACCGCCAAAATCATTGCAGCCGTTTCAAACTAGCTATGTCAACACCACTCCCATAATGAAATGTTTCCTTGAATAGAAAGTTATTTTTTTATTAAAATGAAATCCCGTGTACTTACAAGATATGCGTTTTCTTCCTTTGATGTGTTCCGCTGAAAAGCATGAATGAACAAACACATTAAAGCTATGGGCCTAAGATAAACCAACAAGACAAGATTACTGATCGTTATACTTTATTTCAAAGACTATTGAAGACACTAGATGTCATCATACAGATGCATATGAATCCACACACATCTTAATACGTTTGCATATGTTTAAGATAATAGTATGGGATATATGAGAGTTTAAAATTTCTTATACACTGAAATTAGTATATAACGTATTAAGAGTCATTTCTTGTGTGTGTTTTGCTGTAGCTGGTGGTGTTATGTTTAGTTTTTGTTTTGTCAAAATTATTTAACTGGATTCGACAGTATCCTTTGTTAATAAAATAAATAAAATAAAATAAATAGTTCATACGTGCTGAAGGGACTGATTCATATATTTTTGTATTTAAGAGAGCATTATAATTAACTAGATTGACAAACAAAACTATTTCGCTTGCTTGCTTGAATGAATTTCTATATACTCAGTGACTTTTTGTTGAAAATTATTTTTGCCAGTCTGTTTTTAAACGAAATGGATGAAAACTATGACAGCATATTGTACATAATAATTGAACCAATGTTTTTTGTTATGTTTTTGGTTTTATTCTTATCTAAAATTTCTGTTTTAGATATCTAGAGGAAGTATGCAATCTGTGACAAGTTTATGTACAGGAAGTATTCGGAAGGTCAACACATCTTCATATAATAATATGAATAAGTCGAACCGATTCGCGCTTTTGTCTAAAAAAAACTGGAAAGGGTATCAGAAAAAAAATGTCTACCTAACGTTTCAATCAATGTTATATAAAGGCGTATTTTCCTATCGCTAGTTTAGTTGCTGTATGTGTTATATGACGTACGTTGGCTAACGATATTCAATGGCGAGTACAAAACACCGTCATAATCTTAACGTTTACAGTGTTATCCTCCCAAGGTGAATAATTGCATGTTTGTTATAGATTGCACATACACATTGATAATAAAGATATGGAAAAATTGCATTGTTATTACAATTCTACCTTACCTTTTTGTTCACCAAACCATTTATTGCGTATTCAAACCTTTCAAAAGACGTCTTCCAATCGTCGAATCTGGAAAAATAACAGTTCCTGAGGTAATTGCAACATTTTCATAACATACGGATTCGTCGGTGTTAAAATTGCGGTTAAAACTTAAAAATAAGGGATAATACATTGAAGCCCGTTTGTTATATAGGCCACTTATTAACTTGACTAAATGAACAATGTTTCTCCTAATGAATTGTATTTCTTATGTAGGCATTTCTTATATTCCCCGTTTTTTGAAAGTGAGGAAAGTAATTCAAAGTGTAAGCCTCATTGAAGGATGTGTACATGTAATGTGCTTAATCACGTTGGTGTATTATTAATTTAAACAGTACAACTGCATCTACGTTTCTATCATTTTATATGCAAACAATTCATATCGCAAATTCTTGTTAATGTAAATGAATCATTTAATTAACATTGCGGCGGCGAGTGATCTAATCGCAAGACAACAATTTTTCTTGCTTCTAGAAATGACCAAGGTTGTTTTTAGTAGCGGTACTAACAATACATATCCGTATTTTTCTGAAAACAACCATTTTGGCGCCCGTGCTAATTTTGTTGAACGAGCAAACAGATACTTTAAGGCTTTCCTGTAGTTATTTAATAAAAAAAACACCATCATTTATGTAAATCACAACACAAATACACGAAATGTACGACTCAAAAGTCTGATAACTATAAAGCGTCCACACGCGTTCAAAATACACCAGTTGTCAAAAACTGGACGTGTTATTTAGTTTGTGAACCCCACCTAAGCGAGATTTGATTAAAACGTTAATTCTGTCGAGATCCTCATTTTGTAAAGATTGAGTCATACATAATGAGGCTCATGCAGTGTTTATGAGATTTTAACGGTTGATATTGCTTTTGACCCTTTTTACATATATGAGAACTTGGCCTAGATATTGCAAGATAAACTTTCTGATCTCTTTGTTTCAAGATTGAATAATACATGTTGCTTTCAGGGTGAAAAAAACGTTTGTTATAACACAATATTTGGCTTCATGTTTGACCGCATTGGACCCTGATTTCAATCTTGCCTGCATATTTTCAATATTTACATTCTGAACACGTTCCATTTAGAATTAATAAAATCCTACCCCTAGAGTTATAACACCGTGTTTTGTTACATTTGACATGCTGATATAACACACTTTAATATCCAAATTCAAAAATGTTTTACATATTGCTAAAGCTATACATGGAGAATAAGTTTTATCCAGTGGTAAGTGCGCGATACCCGCGTGCGTGAGCGAGTGTGTTCGAGCGCTTGTGTTTGATCGCGTACGTGCGTGTGTATAAGTGCATTATGCGATTACTAGGGGTGTTTTACAATCCCAACTCTACGATGTTTCTTTAATAAAACCTTAGTGAAAAATCTTAAAGTAAAACAACAGTGAGCTAAATACCCCACACATGACAAGGACGGACGTTTGAAAATACTGTCATATAAACCTTTTCATTTAATTTTTTGATATCGGGTAAATATAGCTAGACCCCCAACAATTGCAACAGAAGGTAACCAAGAAGGTGGCCAAACCTGTAAATAAACAATAAGTATGTAACTCAAATTTAATTATGTTGGTGTATATACCTAGGTTTTACTGGCGATACATAGGTTTTAGGGTTCAAAGTAGACATTAAGATCATCAGACATAGTGTAAGTCTGTTCAATTACACAGAAATCCAACATAGCGTCAAAAATGGCCACTAACACAATACGGAGGGCAACAACTCCATAACTTTTGACTAACACGTAATGATTATGATTTCCAACACAATAGTTTGGGAGACAATATACACCTTGATTGAATTTTTGACATCGCTAAGACCTCGAATAAAATCACGTGTGTCCATTGCATTTTGCTCATAACGTTAACTTGTGGGTGTCGTCCTCCTACTCCTTAGGACTGACCTCTTGTGAATTGTTTGCATTATCACAATTTTCAGTTTGGACAAATCCATATACAGTATTGCAGGTGAGTTCATAACGTCTGCAGCTACAACGAGAGGATTTACATACTAAAGAACAGTTACAACAGAAGATTTCCAACAGTTCTTCAGGCGAAACATTCTTTTTGGTCATGATTAGAATAAACTGGTCGTTGTCATTTTTAAGGTTTCATATTATGTGCCATACCCCATAAATACTGTGATTTGATAGTATACGCGTTGGAATACCGTTGCATGCGATGGTGTTGGAGGTTGCTCATGCGTGACGAATGTTTCGGCAGTTGCCATGTTCTTTGGTAAAATGCAAAACTGTTATGGCGCTGTGATTCTACGGGATCATTGCACTTGCCCCGAAACAGATCCACCATTAATCAGTTGCCAAGATTTGATATTTCCTCCTGACACTTGTTTGGAAGGAGGAATGAACTAGCTCTAGAAAGACTAACTTTTTCCGATGCAAAAAATTCTTGAAATTGAATCACAGTCGGAGTAAGCATGAACAAAAAGCACCTCATTTCACACTTCGTCCCCTTAAAGTTTTTCCAATGGGTTGTATTATACGTTTTTTGTTCGTTTTCCTGTTTGTTTACGTCAGAGCGGAAGTAGATGGTATGATTGTCCCTTTCGGAGTAATGCAGGAGCAAAAAAAGCAAATCTGTATTATTGCCCACCAACGTTGTGGTGATATGAAAGGAACGTAAAAGTATAAATGTCCGCATCCCCTGGTGACAGACAACATTACATTTGTTTAGTTAGAGCTGTGCTAATCAGAGCAATAATGCCTGTTTTTGTCACGAGACATAAAGTCCTCTTTTTTCATGAGCATTATGATTCTTTGGTGAAACTCACAATATGGTTCACGTTTTTCTTCGTCTCTGGTGGGTGTTGTCTTTGATAGAAGGAACGTCTTCGTAACCATCGAACACCACGATGGCTTTTCCGTAATGCCTTACAGTTAAATCGACCATTGCGTTATATGTGTCGACTTTTATCCATGGTAAACGATGGAGCAAAGGGCCAACATCAAGCAAGTAAAAATCTGTTTCATGATTACAGTTCTACACAGCCTCACTTGATGCGTCTGCAGCATGATCTCTAATCGCCTGAGCGATCTGAGGCTTGTCTGCTTTACGAAGTATATTCTTCAAAATGGGCGGGAAGATGGAGCCTCAGTTCATACGACATTATGTCTTCAAAGGAAAGATCTCCATATTTTGACACTACCAAGAAACGTTGGAACAAAAGGGAAGGATCATAAGCAGGGTCAAAATAAATCTTAACAGAGGAGCTATTTCCAAGAGTTTTTGATAAGTCTTTTCTCTTGAATAAGCAAAGGCCGACTTAACTTTGATATATCTTATCTAATACCAACCGTGTAAAATACATGAACATTCACAGCTGACCCAGACACTATCCCATTGACAATGTTTCTCAGAGAAGGATAAGCTATGTGTAGGATAAGCAGGTTGACATCTGTGTCTGCATTATCTCGAGATCAGAAGCTTGAAGCTCGCCTCATTTGAGTCATTTTGCTGTGAACTTTTATAAACGTTCATGTCTGTGAAATGCTGTATCGCACTGTTGTACTCGGATGTTTCAGGTGCATATAGGGTCCAAAGCTTTTGCTGGGTAATCCAACTACCGCGAGTCACACGAACTGTGCTCTTTAGATACCTTATCGATGTTTGCTCAATGACAATATCGCTGTTTAGCCCAGTCCAGCACTGATTGCTCCTATAAAACAAGTGAAAACCATCAATGAACTTTCGATAAGCGTCGCGTTTTCGCATGATTGCTCATTTGCCGCAGATAGTTATAAGCAGATAAATGGTAAATGAAGTGCCAATCATCAGCAAAGACGGAAATACAATCGGTCACTGCCTACAAATGCTAACAAAGCATCAGCCAACACCCAGTGCGATCCGCCTTGATCAACATCCTTGCCTTGTTCATCAAACGCTGATTATTCAGCCATAATTGGCTTGTCTTTAAGGTCTGGGCAATGCCATGTTTCTTCTTCTCTGTAGCCGTCTCGAGTTTGATCTGCTAGCGTCTTCTTGCCTTTAATAAGGGAATTCTACACTTCCAATAACTTAACATCGGGATCTTCTGGGTCGTTTCTGTCATAATCTGTCTGTGAAGGCACTTGTCAACAAGCAAATTGACCCGCAAAGCCCTCTACATAGCTTTTTATGTCATAATGTGCACGATTGCAATTTCCCCATATACAGTCTCTTTTTTCGATCGATGCCATTCATAAGGGATCCTGTGGCCCCCTGAAAGTTCATACGTGTACGACGTATTGAAACAGCTTATAATTACAACAATAACAAAGACAATGGAAGTTTCCTCACCTTAATTTGACTTCACTGTTTAGTAATTATCTGTTTAAATTGTGTCTTCTATTTTCAATGGTGTTCTTATCATCATGGAAGTAACATGTCGAACTTGTTTTTTATAAGGCAAAGGAGGCTAAGGCTCAAGCAGTATACTTATGCTTAGAAAAATATTGAGAAATGCAGTAAGAATATAACAATGCTTGAATAATATGTGCTGTCTGGAAAATGATTTCGTACAAGTGCAACATGTGGTTTTAGAGGGTTACTTTGACATGCTTTATCAATTAGGCCGACTGAAGCTAGGTTCCAAGTCTAGATCTATTTTTGTCAAATTACACTGAAACGTTTGTCGCATGGTAGTGCAATGTTGAAAAAACATATAAGACTTACCTTATAATGGCTAAAGATCTCAATCATTACGTTTGAGTTAGTACTAATTCACGTGTGGTTATTGTGTTAGAGGCCAATTTGGACGTATTGTTGAATGTTGCGCAAAAGACTTACACATTTTGTAATTATCGTAATGTGTTCTTTACTCCCCCCCTCCTCCTTCAAACAATAGTATATACACCAAAATCATTAAATTTGAGAGAAAAGTCACATAGATATCATCATTAATAGGTTTGGGCGGCCATCTTCGACGCCATCTTGAAACAAAAACTGTCCGATGTTGGTTAACTGTTGATATGTTATAAAAGACTTACAGCCTTCTCAGGATCAGTTAAAATACATTTTGTAGCAATTTTGGGGGCTAACAGGGTATGTTTCATATATTGACCCTACTAAAATACTAAGACTATCACTTTTCGGGCGTTCATTGACTCGCAACGGCAGGGATTCATTCGACAAATGTTTTAACATTTAAATATATTTCCCTGAGATATTAAGGAAAGTGACCATTTTTATTCTCTGTTACATAGTAATGAATTAAAAGATGTTTCACATTATGAAATCGAATTTCATTATCATCTTTGTTTAGACAAAGTTTAATATAGATAAACTTAAACCCCGCTGTTTGCGTTAATATGACAAATAACTTCATATGAGTGTGTTTTATGTATGTATAATTAGGGACTGAAATTGCAGTATGTTTAAGAAATAATACATGCAGGTCATAATGTGTTGTCAAATAACCAACGGCTTGCAGTCAAGATGCTCTTGGTCGATTCCCCTTAATGTCCTTTATTTATGCATGATGTTTTATAGTAATATCATCAATACCAAGGGAGTAATAAACAACTACAGAGCTATAACTCTTACATTATGATGGGAGGGATGTACTCAGACTGGTTATTGTACTCTTCATCAAAAAAAGAACCTATCATTATATGAAGTTTCATTTGCCTCACTTGCGTTGCAAAAAAATCAAACACTTATGTCTGCCTACTTACTTGATTGTAGTGGGCATTTTGCAATTAACATCATCTTCGTCGTTTGACGAGCTTTGCATTTCAAATCTGAAAACATATTGTTTTGATTTAGTGAACAAAGACTTAGCGGCAAGTCTCGTTGTAACGTGAGAGCAAGAGTTGTTAATTAATAGCTTTAATAAAAATACATATATATGTAGAAGTCGATATAAACGTACTCCCAGGGCCTTAGATAATGTTTGCTATGGCGGCTATGGGAGTACATATGCAGCCTTTCATAAACAAAATCGCAGTTCTGCGCAGAGATTCCGTGCGCATCACTAAACAGACGTCGTTCGTTACCAATTAAGAAAACGATGAATGAACTTCAAAAACACATTTAAATTACCTGAATGGCAGCCTACGTATGTTATCCTTTGCATGCAATCTAAAATTAACGACCATGTTTCAACACACGTTTGTTTCTGACATTGTTTTTTTGAAAGTGGGACAGTGTTAATATTCGACATCTGTGCGACATCGTTATCGACTGAGGCTACATCAAACATCACGATGTGCAAAAGGTTGGTTTACCGCGACCTAACCGATAGCGACACTTTAAGTCGGCAACATTACGACATATTTCCAATATGGTGGATATAGCGTACGGAAGAATAACAAAGCAAATATAAAGCAATTACATCTTGCCTTAATGGTACCATTTGCATGAGTTTGTGTTTTAGACAGGAAAACGTTGATAAGTTTTTGCAGTATCAGTGTTCTTTAGCCCTTTCAGTGGTTATCAAATTTTGTACCTTAGGACAATAAACAGCGCACTGCAACTCTTATCAACCCTTTGGGTTATAAAGCTGAGAGTTTAATTATTGCAATTAATCTATGTAAATGTAGTGGTTAAAGGTATAAAATTGTAGTTGCGCTTTATCTAATTTTGAATTTCATTGTGCATTCATGTATTTATAATATCTTACAATTCGTGTTTAAAATACTTTTCTCTTAAAATTTTAATGTCGTCTGCGTCAACTTAATATATATAATTCCAAGCGCTGAAGTTATTCTAAAGGGCAATTCACCAAATGTGAAATTGCGATAACGGGTTAGGCCATGTCCTAATATGGGTCTCCATGCATCCCCTGGGATTAATTTTCACCAATACCAAGATGTTCAGTAACGCAAGTAAGTAATTATTTTCACTTGTCCTCAAAGATAAACTCAATTTAAAGTGTTCCTATCAACCAGTTTCCATGGCAACCGCCACTCAAAATTGGAAAACGGACTAGGGCGGCTATATCACATCATTATTATATTATATCTTATATTATATGTTATCGTAATATAAACAAATTAGTGTTTAAACAAAGGCTACACATTGTGCTTTATGTTAAAGACCAACTTATATATTTATCTCAAACGCATTTTCATTAATATTAATGAGAAACTAACAAAATCTGGAAAAAAAAGAAAAAAATCATTATATAGACTGAAATATTTAAAGTACAGATTGTTTTCTAGTTTATTTGCATATCCATCGCTCTCCCATGACGTGCACATGATCTTCACAAGTTGTTGCTTGTTCTCGTCATTTGTGTGGAAATTCTTCCAGTCTGCCGGTTTTTTTGGTGCTATCGCCTTTCACCAGAAGTTTTTCTCCACACCCGCGACGTTTCCTTTCCATTGCTTTGACAGACCCATGTTTGTACATGTGTGTAATAAATATGACATCTGTCTTCTTCTGTGTCATGTTAAATATTTTTTCAGATTTTTTTTTAATTTGACGGGATGTTTTTAATCGAATGAAACAGTGCATTACCATCTCCTATAACTAATGTCTTGTCTATTGGATTATCTGCATGATCAGCCCCTTCAGCCACGTGTTTTAAACCTTTCGATTTGTCAGTTTTGGCCAGAAACCCATCAGCAGGCCCAATGCTATCAAGGGATGACATGACATTAATTAAAGAAGATGGTCATGCATTGTTTCATTCGATGAAAGACATCCCGTCAATTTTTTCACACATTTCTGAAAAACTATTTAACATTACACCGAAGAAGACATATGTCATATTGAGCACAGACATGTACAAGCAAGGGTCTGTCAAAGCAATGGAAAGGAAACGTCGCGGGTGTGGAGAAAAACTTCTGGTGAAAGGCGAAAACAACAAAAAAAAAACGCAGACTAAAAGAATTTCCTCACAAATGACGAGAACAAGCAACAACTTGTAAAGATCATGTGCGAGTCATGGGAGAGCGATGGATATGCAAATAAACTAGAGGGAGGGCAGGAAAGTGACTCTGGTTTGTGAAGAAGAAGCCTTTCAGTTCACGACAAGAGATGGAGATACCACTGAAAAAACACTTATTGAAGACCTGAAATCGACACAAGAGGAAACCGACACTAAAGTAATTATGTATGCACTGTATGGGAAAGAACAGGTTTACAACACTATACAAATTCGAACCCCTGACAGAGTAATATTATTCATAATTTTGTACTACATTCCATTATTTGACGGTTGCAAGATACTCTTTGACACCGGTTCTGGCAATCATAGAAAACTATTTGACACGAATGAAGTAGCTACGGGATCGACTGAAGAGTTCAGATCTGCACTTTAAGGTATACATGCATACTGCGGTTGTGACACAACAAGCGCTTTCAAAGGAAAGGGGCATATCAAACCTATTAAGTTGATGGAAAAAAGGACACGAACCGTTGCTCCAATGGCTGGTTTAGGAAATACCTGGACAGTTGCAGACGAAGTAGTGGGTGAATTGGATATATTCACGTGTGTCATATATGGAAATGCTAGAACCGACTCGGTAGATAAATTGCGTTTTCCTAAAATAAAGGAGGTCTGTGATGATAGCCCAAAGGTGTCAAAGAATGTACACTTGTCAGTGTTGCCGCCCTGTAAGCAATGTCTCCTGCTAAACATCCGTAGAGTGAATTATCAAGTTGGCATATGGAAAAGGTCACACTTACTCGATCCAGACATACCACTTGCAACGGAAGGACATGGATGGACCAAAATCACTGATACAGGCATGATTAAACCTCTTTGGATTGATGAAGATATACTCCCGCCTCAAATTGTTGATGTATTGGAGGACATCGCAAATGAACTTGAAGAAGATAATGACAATGATGAAAGTGATACTGAAACGGAAAGAGTTGGCGACGAAGACAGTTAAATAGTATACACAAAATGTATTTAAATTTAAAAAAAAACAAGTAAAAGCAGCAATGAGCAACTAAATTACTAAAAGGAAGAGGTCATGTTGTTTTCCTTGTGTTTATGTTGACCCCACCCACTTTTCGGGGCGTGTTAAATTTATTTAGCTTCAAGAAATGTCCTTTATATCGCTCTTTTTGAATTTCTGCAAGTAATGGCTTATGCTGACATTCACATATTTACTGAAAACAATCTGTACTTAAAATATTTCAATCTATATAGTGATATTTGTCAATTTTTTCCCTGATTTTGTTAGTTTCTTATTAATAGTCATAAATATGCAAATGAGATAAATATATAATTTTGGTCTTTAACATAAAGCACAATGTGTAGACTTTGTTCAAACACTAATTTGTTTGTTTTACGATAAGATATTATATAATAATGATGTGATATAGTCGCCCTAGTCCGTTTTCCAATTTTGTCGGTTGCCATGGAAACTGGTTGATATGGATACTTTCAATTGAGTTTATCTTTGAGGACAACTGAAAAAAATGAATTACTTGAGTTACTGAACAAGTTGGTATAGGTGAAAATTAATCCCAGGGGAGGGGGGGTGCATGGAGACCCCTATTAGGACATGGCCTAGGCTCTTTTTCCGATTCGACACTATGGTGCTTCAATCAATTGTAAGCACTAAATAATTAAGCGGAAAGATGCCTTTGCATAAGGTGTTATAAGTACAATTATAATATATAATTCATAAATTTAAAAAAGTTATAAGTAATGTATTAAGTAATATATATTTGATCACATAATGATCTCGTCCTAAAATTTATGAAGTTTGAATAACACGATAGAACCACGTTTGGTCGTCTAGAGCGACAATAATAAGGTTTTTAATAGCACCATAAGTAATCTAGTTTGACATTTAAAAGAACAATAGCCTGGTCGTGACCGGATCGTGGTCTTATTGTCACGCTCTAGCATCAGCGCTCAGCGGTCACTAGTTCGATCTATGATCGTTCAACCAAACCGATTATCTCTTTCATCGTTTAAGTTGTTAACCGAGTTGTGGTGTTCTTGCTTAAAGACAACAAAGAGTCGTCCAGTCACCGGAACGGGACATATCTGGCATATTGCACTATTTCCGTAATCCAACTAAAAAGTGTTCTGTGGGCCATAACCATATGGGAGAATATTCTTGGTACATTCGATTTAAATATACTAAGCAAACCTCTATGACTGCGATTGTTGGCCGTTCATATTGCCAACTTCTGTATACGTATACAACAAGAAGTTGAAACTATTGTGCGTTTCTTAATTCAGTCTGAATATATATAGGAAAGACCTTCAGTTTTCTTCGTTTTCAGGCGACCTGATGCCGAAAACTTAAGTGTTTGTTTCATATTTTCCTCCAGTTCAATCTCATTTAAATACACCCAGTCTTACGCTTCTATGATAGCCATTTTGGTATTTTTCAAGCGAACGTTGAGAATCAAGTGAATTAAGTTTCCATCCATTTTGATCTATGCCGTTATTTAAATAGTTTAACCTGTTGCCATAGACGATAATGCGTAGAAAACTACTGTGATGTTTATAGGCTTATCACTGTACAGTGAACGTATGAGATAAGAAGCGGAAAACGTGTATAGATTATAATGTCACTTTTGTTCTACCAATGTGGTCAGAGCTTAGGTTTTCTCGGCTTTGATTTAAATAACGGCCTCTTTCAATCGGTTTTCTTAAGCGCCGTCTCGTGCCTGGAAAAGCTTCGACGTGTGGTACTCATGCAATAGTAATTTAAATGTATTTATTAATATATTTTTATATTATTTTTTAACTTATCACTAACATTATTATTACCAACACTTGCGAAAGACCAAAAACTTAAATGACATGAGGTCAAGCTACTTTTGAAAATTACAGGACCTCACCAGACTTTACCGGACCTAGATCTTTTTTACGCAAAAAGAAGACAAAGCCTTTTATTCGGTGTAAGTAAAAATATTGACGTTTAACTTTTTTTTTTTAACAATTAATAAACTGTAAAATAATAACTCAATTTAGACGTGTTTTATAACATACGGTTAAATTTTCAATTAAAAAAGAAGAAAGCTCTCAATTTTTTCTATTAAAAAAATATAAATTTTAAAAAGCAAAATTAAACCCTCAAGTAACCGGTCTAACTTTTCAGCCGTTAAAAATGCTTACTTTCGCGTCATATGTCGACAATGTCAATAAAAAGGGGTAGTTCGTATCGGTCCCCGATTTCGCTTTACAATAAAAACGAGGATTGAAACCGGTTAAAATGAAATCACCTAATTGTGTTTTGCGTACGTCACGTAGCTCAATGCGGGAATGGACTTGTTCTGAGAATAGCACCTTTAAGGTTTGTTACGTCACCAGCACAGGTAGAAATTTCGCTCGACCGTGTCGTGTGTCCAAAGTATAATTCAAGTGCGTTTGAATAAAGATATTGAAGGGTAAGGGACTAGGTCACTAGATCAAATGATATAAAACTCTAACTATCACTCCATAAGTCCCATTAGTATAGTTGAATGTATATGCTGAGTTACTTAAAAATCATTACATGCACGTGTAAATTAAATTACATTTTATAACTTTATTCAAGATTGTCACCAGTCAATCAATTTAATTGCGTAAGCAACAAATCATGAAATGTCTCCATGTAGCACTTACCTCAGATAAAAAGGGCAGTTTCAGTGACTTGTGTAACCATGATAAAAGTAAACTAGGGAATGTCGAAAAACATTAACGGATAGTTGTAATATGAATAAAATATTTTTCGAATGGCGAAAAATATATTAAAAGTAAACTAATAACAAACAGCCCGAAATATCCCCCACTCTCTTACCTGAGCAAACTACATATCTAGTAGGGCGAGGTTATCTCAGCTTTATCAGTTTTATTAACGGGAAAAGGCTAGAATCGTATCGGAATATATATTTATAACTAGTATGATACCTCTTATTGTTTTCGAATAATGCCCTAGAAAAAAAACGAAAGCCGTTCCTACTTCGAGACGTATAACATTATTACAGCATACACCCTCTTATATATTGTCTGTGTTTGAGTATTATAATAACACGATTTGTATGTAGTCATCAACGGTGAAGCTTATATGGTTAGCATATGTTTGTTCTAAGCCAATATACGCATGCTTGTGTGACCTATTTAAAACAAAACAATGACACTAAACAATATAATATAGAGTTATGCGAAGCAAACCATTACGATTAGAAAGTTAACCTAAAATGATAAACACAACGAAATTGTAGATTTTGCTTCTGTCGTTTTTTTGGTCGAATATCAGTCATGGATACATTTTATTCAACCTATTCCGTTCAATTATTATTCTTTTAGAGTACTCCAAATATCATAGTTGTGTTAGTAAATCAATGTATTGATAACAAGTATTCTAGTCGAATACATAATATCATTGCACTTCTTCTTATCGCAAGCATTTGAATCAGGAAATGTATATTAATGACCTTTCCTTTTGACCTAGTATTTCTTTTGTGTTTAAGTTTCCTTTTTTGTTCCAGTTTTAGAATAATTAATGACATAACCGTACCGTTAAAAATAGTGATTTCACAAACGAACGTCCGGATAAACATCCAACTCAATAATAATTTTTTTATCTTGAGCCATTCGTATTTCACTTGATAGTAAGAGCGTTAGATAATCAACACAATCATCAATGTTAGATAATTCATTTCGTACTACGATTACGAGTAGTAATCAACAATGCATTAAAGATAATGACGTGACTTTTCTTAGTTGACATGCAATGTCGAATTTAGGCGTTAAGATGGATGATTTTGCTTTTTAACCATATATATGTCACGTCTAGAAATATGAAATGAAATAACAATGATTTTGAGAAACAAACTATTGTTTTACATGCACATGCAGATGCGGAGTTTCATGATCATACAGCATGTAATGTTCGGTTATTCCAGTGTTCAATAATGTACGGAAGGACTGACTAACACAGTGGAGACAAGAGAGACATTCAGACCGATTACAGGGATAAAGCCGTATATGTAATACAACCAATATAGTGGGTCATTGAAGTGTAAAGACATTTTGTCCGTTTAATTAATTTGCATCAACTGTGTCTAAATAAAACTATGCGATATGCCAGGTTGTTCATCATGTGACGTAGTTTGTGTTCAACAAGAGATCCAAAAAGGTTTACTTGCTCACTCTGACAAAAAGTATAATGTTGATATTTTCTAACTACCGAAAATTATCTTTATTTACGGATTGCTCATTAAATATTAAAACATTTCTTAAGTAGAGGTGGAGATTGTTTTAAAATTAAATTGCAAAATAAAAAACACTTGTTTGTCTTTCGTAGCACGAACATGAAAAAAAGTTAAGTTGAAAAATCGGTATGTACATGTATAACAACACAAAGCGCGCAAATCTTGACGCTCTTAAAAGTATTATTTTCGTTTTGAACGACATAATGCATACACTGAAACTAAACGAATATTAAGTTATTTTAAAATTAATGAGGAAAACTGTATATCCATTTAATTTATATTAGTTTTCATTGGATTTATAGTTTTGATTACTGCTTAAATTTCAATTTCATGAAGTGAATATGTTGAATAATTCAGTTGAAATTCGAAATACCTTTGTTCCACTTTGAAACGCCTAAATTGGGTTTATCTTGTAATGCCTTAAAACATTAAAGTTCAAAATATTATCTTAAGAGATAATGCACGTATGTGACGGGAATTTACAGATATAATCATATATAAAGGTCACAACACTTCTGAGCCGATTGTCAAAGTTATCATCAGTGAATGGAGTTAATCTAATTCACAAAAACGAGTCTTGACGGTACATAATGGGGTAGCGAATTCTATGTTCGACTTTCTGTCGTTGCAAACGATAATGAGGCAAACTGAATGATATCACACAAACTGTTAACGAAAATGATGTCAAAATCAGCCAACGCGGTACGTTTACTTGCAGTTGTTACATATTCGCATATTAAGAAAACGTTTACCATAACACCATAAAACTATTAATAATAATATAATTATATTTATCACTTAGGCTCACATACATATTGCGTTCAAAGTAGGTCTGTCTGAAACTATTAATACCGGTCCGCATCGGCACATTGTATTCGAAGGCGTGCAGATGAACCTCGGTAACGCTTATCACCAATATCTGGGCGGATTCCTCGCACCCTTGAATGGCACCTTCTGGTTTTATGTGTTTGAATGTCCACGTGACACCCATTTCATTGTCCTGGTCCATCTGAACAAAGCCCACGACTCCTGCTTCACTCAATCTACAGTGACTGAACTCCCTACAGATGACAAAGATCAGCATCATTCGTCGAGTGGTGACTTGAATTTTGTTCACGACTCTATTGTCTATAACTTAAGAGGTTTTATTTTACATATTCTCGTAAAAAAAATTCAAATAAGATTTAGGCGCCTGAATCAAAAGGTTGTATAAATGTATAAATATCGATCTGTTGAGTTTGTTTAGGTATTTCATACGAAATGTAAGTGTATTCAGCATTTATCTACCGTATTTATTCAAATAATGATTCTGTCAAGAATTGATGCTTTAAGAACGAAATCGGTGACCGAATCAATTAAATCATTCATCTATAATAAGCACTTTCATTCTTTAATTTTCAGAGTGATCAGGCTTACAATAGTCATCCCTGGGAACCCAAGTATCTTATCTATTCTGAGCAATTAGTGTTCACAAGGTTTGGCTTTATAAATTAATGTACGTGTATAAAGAAAACTGCTCTATTATATGGCAACCGTTTGTTTTCAACGCATCGCCCCCATTCTGACACTTAGAGAAATTACAAGGACTGATGTTCTGCGTAGATTTCGTGACTTCCCGGCAGACATCGTGACATCTAGATTGTGAATAAGGTTTCACAGTGAGGAAAACTGCCCGATCTATTTTCGAACTCGGCTGACATGACATATCATTAGAACACATGTTCAAAGTTAGTTTCATGAAGATTGTACAAAACACGCTACTTCTAGAATGTTCACACTTGTTCATATAGCTATATAGTGAAAACTGCGCGGTTCTATGTGCTATTGTTTTTTAACAGACCGGAATGACTGATCTGAGATATTACTGTAGTAAGTGTTTTGAGCAAGTTTCATGATGATCAGATAACATAATTGACTTTCAGAATGTTCACAGATTGGGTGTTTAGATCTCTACCGTGTGAAGCTTTGAAATGGACGCATACAAACCTTCCCGCTTTGGTTTTTGCTAAATAACTATGACAAAACATAATTCCCAATATTGTTTTTCGTATTTTCTTTTGTAGAAAAAATAAGTTCCTTAAATCGGTGTTTTCTAGATTGTCATCAGAGTAGCACACGCCTTTAACCATTTTGTGATCTGCTAAACAATACACAGCTGATTTCCTTGTTTATGTCTGACAAGCATTAAACGTAAAAACAATATCGTTAATGTAACTCGCACTTGATTACTTCTATTATAAAAAGTTATTTGTTCAATCGTAGGTCTCAGCTGGTGCAGGCTTTTAATATTGTATCTGATGACTGCATTTGTTCAAATAAATGTTTGGCGCTCGAATTATTTTCAGTGAAACATTGCGGATTTTCAATTGTCACTGAATTCGACCACGGTTCGAGCATATTTGCCCTTAAAACGAATACATATTTGTAGTAAAGCGCTGATTGTGTTATATATTGCTTAAATGTATGACAATTATAATTATTTTTTTACATTATTAATGTGTCAACATGTTTACTAAAATAAGTTATTAAAAACTACAAATTACATTGTAACTTATATTCTACTAGAACACTACAATAATGGTACGGTACCATTTGTAGGACTAAGATGACACAGAAAAGTATAAGAAGATATCACAGTAATGGCTTCTTTTTCTCTGCCTGATTAATGATTCGTTATAGATTGACCCATCTTATTTGGAATGAATATGCGGTTTATCCCCGTCAGTATGCATCTGTCGGTAGATAAACTCATTTTCGCCGTTATGGTTAATTTAATTATACCACATATTTTATTTTGGAATCAATAAAAAAGAATACAACAATTTAAACAGCTATTTATAATAACAACAGTTTTTTTAATAGACTGTCACTGGTTAATGCTTTGAAATGCACATACCAAAATACCAATTGGAATAATGGAAACGTCTGAACTAATTAATACTGTAACATCAAGTGCATAAGGAAAATATAGTTGATGACATTTTATTAAAAAATTATATAAACAAGCCGTAATTTTATATGAACGTTCAATACAACGATTTTTCAACCTTAATAAAATATTTATCCACTATTCGCTATCATAATTAAAGGAAATAGTATGTTGCAAACGTTACAAGTTTCTTTGAATATATGTGATCCAAACGATACTTAAATCATAATTATGGCATTTAAGAAAAGTACGACATATAATGTAACTGATTACATAGTTTAAAAATTACAATATTGCTAATTTGATAAATTGAAATCAATTCATTTGCGTACTCAAATACACGTCAGGTCTGCAGAAAAATTCCAAATTGATACTAGGATACACCTGTACTGGGTTCTGAACGGAATTTAAAGCCTTGTTTTATATGTAGTTTTATATGAGATTGCCAGCATAATAATCTATAAATTCAAACTCAAATTATGAAATATAAGGTATGCTCACGTATATAAAAAAAAATTAACCATAATTAAAATTAGAAATAGCATAACAAATCGGTAAAAGCAATAATAAAAGGCACGTTCAATTGTTTGAAAAAAACAATATAAGCTCAATCGTATGATATACAAACATTTCAACGAAGATGCAGTAAAAGATAAAATGATATCATGAATATATTATATACAATTATCTATACAGGAATATGTTTACTGCTCGATCACGAGCATGCAGTTTGCGCCTCATTCTCCTCGGGTGATGTATTGAATTTCAGCCTGCACGTCGGACAAGATATCTTGTTCTGAAGTACACATTATTAACTTGATGAGATCGTTCGACTTAAGCTTTTGTATTACAAAAATAAAAGATTTTGTTGTGTAAGACTACCGTTACATTTAACAAAAATTCAAATACGGTTACCACGGAAAACAATTTATGGGCTCCTACTTAACGTCAGAATAGCAATAGAATCTCTGAATGCCATTCTTAATATAACAGCACTGTCCTACAGACGCATTCTTCTTTTAAAGATGTGCCAAATTGCAGTTTTATATGTCAAGTAACTACGCAAACGGCACTTACGAAGACGTACGTTAATATATTTCTTAGTCAACTGTGTAAAAGCGAATGCGAAGACAAAATAATGTGCTATCTGTGGACAATTTAAACGGGGGTAGACCGAGCACATTAGTCTTCTCAATTTCATAAACCCAGTTCCTTCATTTTGTTAATATACTAATACAGTGGTCATTTGTATTGCACTTTTAAAACGTCGAAAACGTTATTACATTAGAAATAGGTCACAAAACGCTATATTGAGACAGTTGCATAAACAATGTTGATAACATAAATAACATTTTTTTGCGACGGGTTCATGTCACATTTCTCGGATACATAACTTTAAACTTCGGATCATTTTATTTTAAATGTATACTAAATATATGAACATATACATATTATCTGCATTATTTGTATCGGGATGTGTTGCATGTTTATTGAATCAAGTATTTGGCATTTTTAACCGATAACCATCGGTCAATGCACGAACAGTGGAAGTCGTGTAAACACTGTAACGTTTTCAACGTGTCGCCAGATCTGTATGTCTCTGAACAAATATGGCAAAAGTCCCTAGAGGAATAATGAGGACAAAAAATATTTTGTGGGAAGGAGTCTTCTGTTCACTTTCTCTTTTTGCGATAAAATAGCTTTCGACAATGGTGGCACCACTCTGCCTCTAGAGCTTGGCTTTGTTTTGTCCGTTCTTCACGCACCTCCTCGAAAAAAGGACTAATCTCTCACCAAAGAGATACGGCATCGGAGTCTACTGCAGTGGAATGAAAATTAGAGTACGTAACGTTGGTTTGGTTAAACATTTATGTGAAGTAACTAAATGAGATAATATTTATTATAAACAACTTACGGAAAGCAGGTCCGGTGTCTGTAATCAGCCCTAGCCGAACAATAACCCTGTGGGTTATGTTATTGTATTTATATATCGCGCCTACCTTGTTCTATGTTTTTTTCGCTTGTGTTAAAAATTTATAAAATGTGATACATTGATAGAGGAAAAAGAAACCTATTTAAACGTGGACATGACTACTAATAAACAGCGACTGAGTCAACAAGCACACTTATTGGTTTTGACTTATGGGCATTAAGTGAATAAACATATTTTATAAATAAGAACGAGAAACTACGATTTAGCATGTGTTATAGCACGGCAACATTGACCTAAAACTGCATAATGATACATTTTCAACACGGATTGTTTCATATCTGAATTTGGACTTTTTCTTGCACGTTTTGCACAAGCTTAATGATAACTTACACTTTAGATAGTATGGAAAAAATTCAATCGATTGAAATTATTTGTGGTACGAAAACTAATTTATTATGTACTATGTTGCATAAAGGTCAGAACCAGGTAAATATTGGCGACGTATTTATGTTTCAAATTGTGTAAAGCAGCGTCAATATATAATCATGCATAGTAAATTTGTAAATGGATGTGTTTACATATGTCTTGTACATTTTAAGGTCCCATTTAATATAGAGGCTTGCATTAAGCAACATACTGTGGAAAAGTCATTACATTATTTTACAGACAGTAAATTGTGATTTGCTACAGAATTTTAACATATAAACATAATGTTTTTGTCAATGATTCGATTAATTAACAAAATTCGAAATCTCAATGTGCATATAATATCAAAGGTAGGCAAAGTAAAAGGTGTATTATAATGTTAACTGGTACATCAGGATTCATATTTTTTTTAGTTTAGTGTCTTTAATAACTCTGTAATAGGGCAATCTTAGGCGAAAGAATGGTCAATCGTGGAGTGGTCGTGCGCTTTTAGTTATCACGGCGCAGAAACCAACAATTACTAGCGGGTGAAATAACAGAAACTTCACATTCAATGGCGTTTCTGCACGCGGATATTGCAACAGTCAAATGTCATTGAATAAATTTGAAACGACCGAAACAACTGCAGTTTCGGACAGGGCAACTGGAAAGATACATGACTCTCAAAAGATATTATTCTAAAATCTCCTCAAAGCGTGTATATGCTGTATGTTGTTATACAGTACTGACCGGTTAGCAACATTTGTGTATGTTTGCATATTTTATTCGCCGCATTGTTATCCGCTTTATGACATAATTCCTGATGCGGTCATTGGTCAATGTTTTCATCTATTTGAGGTGACAAATATGACCGATAAAATCCAAAGCAACGTTAAGTTTCTTGACTGATTCCTAAATGAAAATCGCTTAAACATGGGATAGATAAAGAACAAATTATACGCGCGTGGCAAAATATTTAAGTGCGATTGACGATTGTCTCCCGATCTCATTGTGATATGTTATAATCATCGTACTTATGCCAATAATGCAGTTTCAAGTGGAGAGCTTAAGAACAAATATTAACGGGTTACTTTGAAGAGCAAAATCTGATAGACGGCTTAAAATAATTCATTGCAATTTGTTTAATCGCAAAAGTATCATTTCGAATGGATACATTACAGATCGTCATGGCATGTACATGTGCGGCACAAAGGAACAGTAACATTGATGAGGCAATGTGTAGTATACCCGTTCATAAAAATAGCCGAAAACTTATCAGATTTTATTGTCATTATAAAATATCAGTTTTGTATATTTGTTGAATATTTAAAATTGTAACAAAAAATATGTGCTAGTTTATACTAATCATATTTAGTTATTAAGTGCATTCGTGTTTTAAAACAAAAAGTGTGCGGTTAATTTGCGATACATCATCTGATCTTCAGGAGACTGCTAAGAAGGTTTGATTGTTACAAGTTACAACACTCTCACTGGGGTAGCATAGGCCCCACATTATAGCTATCAATACTTATGAACATAGGATTAGAGTATCAGCAGCACAAATCATTATAATATAATTTGGGATGGGAACGAATACTGGAAACAATATTCGAATATTCGATTTTAAACCTTATATAAAAATGTCCGAATTTATGACCGTCCGGAGCAAATTACTAGTCCTGATTGCCACACATGCCACTATAAATCGTATCTTAAGTGCGGCTTTGAAAAACAGGATAGAGTAATATATTTTTAAAGATCATAGATTATTATGCTCTTTTTTAAATTATGGAATGAGTGCTGTATTGGACGTCATCATTGATGACGTTCAATCGAACGAATGATAAAGGGGGCTAAAATTCGTTAAGCTCCAGCGTATAGCAGCGATTTGGGAGTCTTGAAAACTGGTCTGTAACTTTTGCTGAAATTTGACATGTATATGGACCAGAACTCGATCTACACGATGGCGTATTCGTCATATCTGGGAAAAGTCCAGTTTTTGATAAAATTACGAAAAAGTGGTGTTTTTTATTGCGCAATCGCTATAAAATGAGTTCTCGCCGGAAGCGTTAATAGCGTTAATAGCAACCCAAACACAATTCAACCCAAGGAGACAATTCACGCGATAGACACTTCAAATTTGATTTTAATTAATACATATTGCGATTTTATTCCCAAATTAATAAATAAATTCATATTGCGTTTAACATACATAGCTGAACCCGTTTAGAAAATATTAACAAAACAAACAAAAACAAACAACAGTTAAATTTCATTAATGTAAATATGGTAACCTGATTACATATCCACTAGCGTACACATGAAAAATAGTTCGCAAGTAAACAACAAACAATCAAATTTAAACGCAAATAAGTTAACAAAATATATAAAATAAATCCGAGAAATTGATACTTAAAAATACAATTTCTGCACTAAAAACATTTTTGAGAGTCATTAAAACACATAATTTCGGAAGTATACAACCAACATTCAATATGGCTGCCAATGAACGTTCGAAAAGAACGCGAGAAAGTATTTACAAAATAACATCATCAAAATAATTAAAGTGAACGCTACTTCGCCGTTTTTTAGATAAGTATACGATCTATTGAAAAACACTAGCATTTGACATAAACACACCCGTGGATATGGAAATAGACATCACGCGGCTCCCGCATTTTGCGCTGTGTACGGTTGTTCAGAAAACTTGGTAAGTGTCATTGTGTTCTTGAATTTGTCCGATGAGTTGAATTTTATATACCATTACCATGCGAGAAAGTTTTCAAACACATTTATTTCTCACGAAACTTACCTTTAAAAATAAACAACACAAATATTAGTGGCACGAACTGGTATTGGCACGAAACGACAATCAACCGTTAAAGTTCAAGGGCATAATTTGAATGGAAATACATGTGTTGAATATTGGATAAATTAATCGTTTTGCCGTTAAAAGGGTAATTTTTTTTGGTTTGCTTTGCTTATTTTTTTTATCAAAACACAAGTTTTATAGTTTGATTTCTGTATAACAGTTCAGTTAACGTTATATCTTGAATTTATAAATATCGAAATAGATGTCGGAGTTTGCACATTTCGGACGTTGCTATGCAAATTGCAAGTTAGTTCTCGATAGAATATACTGTTTTACCTTTCGCATACAGTTGTGCAGCTGTTTTCCATGTAATGATGCAATGTTTTACGTCTGGAATACCCCCCTCGATGATTATAAATCATTAACTTCTCAAATTATAAGCATCGTCAACTTGACAAGGTTCTGTTTAATTAATAAATGGTAGAATATGTAAAGCTGAGTAACATTAATTCAGCACAC
Source organism: Dreissena polymorpha (assembly GCF_020536995.1). NCBI lineage: Eukaryota > Metazoa > Mollusca > Bivalvia > Myida > Dreissenidae > Dreissena > Dreissena polymorpha. The sequence goes on from NC_068362.1 coordinate 56,611,013, forward strand.
ATGACTTGATATGAAATACATATATATCTCGTGTGGCGTATTTTCATTTAAACTCTGGGTTTAATGACTACAAGTCGGCCGTGCAGTTAAATATTTTTTAAAGCATAGAAATATTCCAAAATTATTTTGGATTTTGTGTTTGTCATGCATAATTTAAATTTTCATAGGAATAAAATAACTTACAGCGACAGGATTACGGCTTTGTTATGGTAAGCATTTGATACAAATGTTATTAAGAATGAGTGTGGTTGTAAATAAATTTTGACAAAATGGAACGAAAAAAAAACACACAAAATGGAAGTGCGTGCATGTTACTGTATCTTGCAACTTTATTGTTTTAAGAATTGGATTAAAGTTTAAATTTAGGTAAGCGTGTCGCTTATACTAAATTAAGTTCTTAATATCTCCTTTGCTCTTATATGGTATGAAATGCGTATCTCGTGTAACGTAATTTCATTCAAACTCTGGATTTTAATGACGACAAGTCAGACGTGTTATTTTATTTAACAGTAAAATATTTTTAAAGCATCAAGAGATTGTAAAAAATATTTCCGATTGTATTTTTGTCATGCATAATTTAATCTTCCATAAGAATAAAATAACTCGCTGTGTCAATATTTCGGTTTCCTTAATCATGTTTTAGGTAAGAATGGTTAGCATTTGATACACAAGTTTTAAAAAAAATAGTGTGGTTTTTAATAAATTTTGAGAAAGAGACGGATGATCAGAATTGGAGGTTCAAATCTTTGTCAAGTATAAAATGTTAACCATTCTGACCTAAAACACAATACAGGAAACCATACATCCAACTTGTCGTCATTAAAGTCCAGAGTTTACATGAAATTATGTTACACGAGATATGTATTTCATACTATACAGAAGCGAAGGAGTCATAAAAAAACTCAATTTAGTATTAACAACATGCTTACATGTACATCAATTTTAACTTTAATTCTTTGCTTTGAACAATAAAGTTACAAAGATTTGAACCTCCAATTCTGGTCATATTACATTAATATTTGCATATTTTAATACCATATAAATATTGTTTAAATCTATTTGTTGATAAATTTAAAATAGCTGACTTTCCTCTTACATGCCCTTGTATTTCAAGATAGAATACTTTCCTTCACAGAGGAGAGAGGTCTGAGTTTGAATCTCAGTGGGGGCTTCAGAGGATGATTTATTTTTAGAAAAATGATTATATTTGCTCATCTTTTTAAATGACTTTGAGCCACACACCTTAAAATTAACTGCATGGCATAGTAAATTTAAGTATAAATAAGAAACATATCTTTATCTTTGCCATTTAGAATATATCTGGTGATTACAAGGTAGAAATCCGTCTTTTTTGCGCTTTAAAACTTAAAAATAATCGCGTTTGTAGAAATAGACGTAAATGTCTACAAATCCTACTTTCAGTTTAAAAGCGGTACCGTTTGAACAATAATATATTACTTTGTAACTAGGCTATAGATTTAATTTTATCTGTGCCAATTAGAATATACAATGTATCTGGTGGTTACAAGGTAGAAATCCGTCTATTTTGCGCTTTAAAACTAAAAAATAATTGCCTTGGTCAAAATATGAGAATACGTATATAGAAATCCTACTTACTGTTTTTAAATAAAAAAATAATAAATTACTTTCTACCTAGGCTATAGATTTAATGACCCTATAATGATCAGATTTGTATGGAATGAGTGCTATATTGACGTCATCATTTGATGACGTTCAATTGAACGAATGATAATGGCGACTAAAATTCGTTAAGCTCCTGGTTATAGCCGCGATTTGGGAGTCTTGAAAACTGGCCCAACACTTGTGCTGAAATTTGACATGTATATGGACCAGAATGCGATCTACCTTTTGGCGTATTCGTCATATCTGGGAAAAGTCCAGTTTTTGATAAATTTACGAAAAAGTGGTGTTTTTTATTGCGCAATCGCTATAAAATGAGTACTCGCTGGAAGCGTTAATAGCGTTAATAGCAACCCAAACACAATTCACCCCCAAGAGACAATTCACGCGCTAGACACTTAAAATTTGATTTTAAATAATACATATTGCGATTTTATTCCCAAATTAATTAATAATTTCATCTCTCGTTTAACATACGTTTTAGAAAATATTAACAAAACAAACAAAAACAAACAGCCGTTAAATTTTATTGTTGTAAATATGGTAACCTGATTACATATCCACTAGCGTCTATGCATATTTACACATAAAAAATAGTTCGCAAGTAAGCAACAAACAATCACATTCAAACGCAAATTATTTAACAAAATATATAAATTTATGCTAGAAATCGAAACTTAAATACAATGTCTGCACTAAAAACACAATACCAATAGTTTTTACAATAACACATTCGACATGTACATGTACTTCCAACAACACGCCAACCTCTATTTTCAAAGCGAATGTGTAGAGTAACATTTCAACAATAAAGACAAACTGGAACTGGAGTTTAACTTAGTGCGCAAATTGGAAGTGATTACAGTAATTTATTTTTCAACTTGTCAATCTCCGTAGTATACGTTTAGTTGTGAGATGTTAACGGTTTCCCAAAAAAAACATGCCTTCGCTACGAAGTCAAAGTGGGTGGGGAACGAGACTGCTTGTGGATTTCGAGTTGCTGGAAGTTTGTAACGAAGCTGCTTTTGTGCAATATTCAGCGATTTTGCAAGCTGTGTGTTTGAAGTTGGAGATATATATTGCTGACATTAATGATGTTGTGTACGTTCTTGTGACCACTGATCTGCATATGATACCAGTGGGAGAGCATCCCGAATCCCAGTTCCCACATAGTCTGCAACAGATGTTTCCTGGTCGAGTGGTTGGTAAGTTTCATCGTTATACATGCATATTACACATTTTACATTATTTGTGCTATTTTTGACACCCATTTTTCATGCTGATGAACCAACGGTCAGTGCCAGTAGTCCTACTGTCATTGGTCTGTGTGCTTGTTGAAAGTACATGTAGAAAGGGTTGATTAGCTCCAATAAGCCATGTTGCTCTTTTTTGGATAAAATTTATGGCAGTTGGCTTTTTTATCTTTGTGCAGCAACATCTGCCGCCTCATTTTTTGAAAACATTAGTCGCACACTGTTCATATTGTGGAAAAATGAGTCTTGCATGTAAAAGTAAGAAAAATGGGTGGTGACTATTCAACAATGTGAAAAAATGAGTCGCGCATTGTTTAAAATACTTAAAATATCAGTCGCAAACATTAGAAAAATGTAAAAAAAGTGTCTCACAATGTTGAAAATTGTGAAATATGAGTCGTACAATGTTGAAGGTTGTAAAAAATGAGCCTCGCAATCTAGACAATTATGGAAAAATAAGTAAGGGGACAAAAATTCCACTCGTCTGCTCATATTGACGAGTGAAATCTTTAAAGGACAAGTGAATTTCCCTAAAGCGCTCGTCCTACAGGACGAGAGAAAAAGCTGATGTTAAAATATGTTTTTTAAGACCCGTAAATAATTAAATAAAATCATTTTCTTAAAGCATATCTATTCCGAAAGTAGAACGAGAATGAACTGGAAATTGTAATTGTAAATTTTATACAACAGGTGCGCATTGTTATGCGAGACTAAGTCGCGAGTAAATATTGGTGTCAATGTTGACAGGGAAACATCCGACTGCATTCACTGTAAGTATTGATTTTTAAAGAATTATTTAACTGCAAAGTACAGTTTATAACTAGTCTGAATTTCGTCCGAAAAATGTCTGACATTTGAGCGTTCTTTAAAGGGATGGGGGGGAGTTTGGTGTTCAAACATCCCAAACAGGAAAGCACGCAAGCATTAGAAAAAAGTAAAACAGCAGTCTTCATTTATTTATTTTGTGTTCCTCATAAATAACTTATTTCACTGCTCAACATTTCTTTTTTGATCAGCTGGCATGAATAACTGAGTAAGCAGCATTTTAGCAGTGATATAGTAAATTTTATTAGTCATATTAGCCCTTTGCAAACTTTATTTCACACATATTCAAGGACGAGTGCATATGTGTTTGCAGGACGAGTGCACATTTAAATGCACTCGTCCTGCAGGACGAGTGCAGTTTAGAAATATTTTTGTCCCCTGTAAGTTGCACACTGTTCAAAATTGTGAACAAATGACTTGTGACTGTTGGAAATAGTGAAAATAATTAATTGAGCATTGTTCAAATTTGTGAAAATATGAGTCTCAAACTATTCAAATTTGTGAGAAAAAAAGTCGCTAACTGTCGAAAAATGTGAAAAAATGAGTTGCACACTTTTTAAAATACTGACCATTTGCATTGCAAATTCCTCTACCGGTAATTAAAATACTGACCATTTGCGTTGCAAATTCCTCTAATTTTTGCAAAAACAGCTTTCACTATTTATTTATTTAATAATAATCAGCGTTCTAGATAAGCTGCGTATCAGCGTAATATACGCATTCGAAATATCAAGATACGCTCAATTTATCATTTCCGTGCGTACATTTAAGCAAGCCAATCTGGACTTACGCTAATGCTGTAAATTCTCTGCGCAGTGCCCCAGATAATTATTTGAGAAATAGGGTTTTCACCCATTGATTTGAAAAATAGGGTGATTTCCTTCTTGAAATAGGGTGAAATAATTTATAAAAATGCATACCTTTATATCATTAATGTTTTACTTCTGTGGAAGATGCTCACTTGTACTGATTCAATAAAACTTTAAACTATCATAATTAACTTTAATAAACTGATGTTTCATAACATCTTTAATCATTGAAACTGTCCTTAATATAAACTTAAAACAAACAAAAATTCGATAACACGAATGATCATTTGGCTCTTGCTTTCTTGGTTCGAAACAGTTTGCGATCGACTGATATTTTTTTCTCAACAATAGCGGAAGTCTTTCGACCTCTCTTAGACATTTTTATTTTGCATCGTTATAGAAACTGAAAGTACGGGCACTTTATAAATACATGCACAATGAGCGACGGATAAAGTCAGATTGAAAACGCATGTATGTCGAGGAAAACAATTTGATCACACTTTATTTAACTATGAAATCTAGAACGCAGAGAGTTTGAATAAAGCTTGACTGTTTTCATGGTCCGTCATCCAGGCGCTTGCTTAATAAATACGCGTGACGATAATAATTTCAAAGAGAAAATACCGAAAATGAGCATTTAGTATTTTCGATTGAAGCTATTGTGTTGTACGCATTGAATTTGACGAATTTGCGCACAAATCAAAATGGTTGCGTTTTCAATAGGCATGTTATTGAATTTCTTTGCGTTTTTAGACATTTTAATAGGGTGAAAGACGCAGATACACAGCTTATCTGGGGCACTGATGCGTATATCATAAACAAAAAATATAAACAGCTGATTGTCTTTAGCCAAAAAATGAGACTGGTTATCGTAAAAATTAGAGCTGGTTGTAGAAATAGTTAGCCAGTCGGTATGTATACTCTGTAGCATCTAGATGCATGGTAAATTTAGTATTGATTTTTTAACAGACAGTCAAGCGCTTATGTGTTTATTAAATTACATGAAGTGGTCAGCATGGCTTCTTCCAAGCCAACACAAATTACTTCTCAAAGTACAATTGATTCTTTGTGTATGGCAAAAATTGTATCGAGTAATAAAATTGTACTGCCAATACTGAATGATTTAAATTCCTCTGTTTTAAAATCAAAAAGGAACCACTAAAATGCTAATAAAACAACTGTTGAAAGTTGGCAAAAAAGTTCTCCGTTGGCCACGGTGGTGGATAATAACGACGAAGATCTTAAATGTAATCTGCCAACAAGTTAAAATAACAAGAAATTAAGAAACCTACTAATATGAAGGAATACACATAGTTAGTGGTTAATTGTTATTAAAGTAGAGTGTCTGTACCCCGGCTATATTCTGGTTTTACTTTTAGCAAATTACCCTTCAACCAAGGCGAAATTTGACCATTTACCCCTATGCTTTGAAAAGTGGGGGTATTTACCCCCATGGGTACATTTTTTTTATCCTATTACCAGCTGAAAATCGATAGTATAACAACGATCGTATAAACTTTACCTTAATACTATCGCTATTTTTTCCGACCTCTATCTTAAGAACACTATATGTTTAAATGTGACGTCATAGCAAATGATGACGTTGAAGTAAACAAACACTTTGAAGTCAACTTGGAAAACCAGCGCTGTTTCTTTGAATTTTAAAGTATTTATACTTTTTTTGAACGATAAATGACCACAAAAAAGGATAAATAGAAAATTATGTGGATAAACTGGATAAAGATCAAGTTTATCATGCTCGGCACGAACCATGTTAGCGGCAAGCCTCGCGCTTCATCGGTTCTAAGCCTCGCATGATAAACTTGATCCAAAACTCACATAATATTCTCTATATCTATAATGCTGAATAATTGAGGTAAAAAAACAAGTCTATTATAAAAAAAATTCAGTTTAAAGAAATCGTAATTATTTTTTATTTAAAGTTATTTACGGCCATTTCATATGCCTATAATTATTATCATTTTTTTTATTATGATATTGTGTGACAGAGGTCCTAATTTAACGACAACTCTTGTGTTTAAACTGTTAAACAAATTAACAGTATACTATATGCAAAGACTCACACTGGACAAATTAATCATTAAATCTACAATGAATGGGAAGTAAGCATTTGTCCCTCTATTTACATTGTTTTTTATCATGATAGAGTTTTTTTTCTCTAACCCGTGATATTAAAGAAAAGATGAAACTGATCAAACAGCAAAGCTCAGTCTTGTATGGTATGAAATTACTGAGGGTGTATATCTCATACACCATCACTCACTTACTAAGGCTCGATTGGTCATTGTTGGCTCGGGTACTACTTACATGTACCCTGGGTAGTATACTTACATGTACCCCGGGTACGGAGTATATACTTAAACGTACCCGGTGATATTAGACTGTACCTGAGTTGTATATCCTCCCAAAATCCGATACGCTACTGATTACCGTTAAACGATATTGTTTACCTTAAACAAACTTCTATTTTAAAATTTCTGCATCATGTTGCTTTTTATCCCCACACTTTTTGAAAAGCGTGGGGATATTGATCATATTGTGGGTATCTCCGCCGTCCGTCCGTCCTGGCCTGGCCACTATCTCCTCCTACTCTATATGCACTAGAACCTTGAAACTTACACACATGGTAGCTATGAGCATATGTGCGACCCTGCACTATTTGGAATTTTGATCTGACCCCTGGGTCAAAAGTTATGTGGTTGGGCCCGGGCCGGGTCAGAGATTTTTACTCATTTTTTAGGTTATTTTACTATAATTTCTTCATTTCTACACTGATTGTCTTCAAATTGATACCAAACCTCTCTTATGACAATACGGTAAATCTCAACTATGCATGGCCCCATTACCAACCCTGGGGGCCCCGCCCACATAGGCCACTCCCACTAAAAATTGCAGTTTTACTATAATTTCTTAATTTCTACACCGATTCACTTCAAATTGATACTGAACCTTTCTTATGACAAAACTATCAACCTCAGATATGCATGGGCCCCATTACCAACCCTGGGGAACCCCACCCACATAGGCCACGCCAACCCAAAAATGCCTTTTACTATAATTTCTTCATTTCTACAACGATTCACTTCAAATTGATACGGAACCTCGGCCCCATTATCAACCCTGGAGCGCCCCGCCCACATAGGCCACACCCACCAAAAATTGCCTTTTACTATAATTTCTTCATTTCTACACCGATTTACTTCAAATTGATACTGAACCTCTCTTATGACAATACGATCAATCTCAACTATGTATGGCCCCATTACCAACCCTGGGGCAACCCGCCCACATAGGCCACGCCCATCCAAAATTGCCTTTTACTATAATTTCTTCAATTCTACACCAGTTCACTTCTAATTGATAATGAACTTCTCTTATGACAATACGGTCAATCTCAACTATGCATGGCCACATTACCAACCCTGGGGTGCCCCTGGGTCAAACATGCGGCGTGGGGATACGCGTCGGCCTCTGCCGCACCATTTCTAGTTGAGTATGCATGTCTATAATATAAAGGCTGTTAAAAGGAAAATTGACCTAAATGTGAACATAATTAATTTTTACAAATTAGCCGACAACAACTGATTTAGCATTAAAATTCTCAGTTACGTTTTAGTATATTTATCGTACCCAGGGTACATGTAAGTATACTTAAGAGTACCTGAGGTGCATGTAAGTACTGTGCCAACAATGACCAATGAAGCCTTACTAACTGTATAATGATTATATCTCACCAACTACCTTAACCTTGTGTTTATTAACCTGAAATTTATGTAAAATCTGGCTTTTTTACTTTAATTTTTCATTCAATTGATTATGCAATTTTTGACTTATCTCGTGGGAAATTATTTGAATCTTTGGATATTAATGTATTTTAATGTTGTGTTTGTCACGCATAATTCAGTGTTTTCCAAAAAAATTGAGTAGCCAGTTATATGGGCAGCAACTATGCGGTAAAACAAAAGCATTTGTGACATTTAACTTGATGTATTTGGGAATAGTAGCCGGCATGTAAAAGAAGTCGTTTTAATGCAGGTATTACATTGTAAATATTTATTTATTATTTCGAAGATAACAGTCATTGCAACGTGTTTAGTGAATATTACATCGATAGGCTGGCATGAAAAGTAGCTCCTTTTGAAGCACAAACTGCATCCAAGAATATATCATGGCTGACCCGGTTTGATGAGGCCTGTTTTTGATAATAATTTATTACTATTTTTACTTCCGTGTTCATAATCTTTACGGGCGCCATGCTGGAAATAGTCCGTTTCCCACAATGCATTTACAGCGTTGACACACTGGGTCTATACCGGGAAAAACCACGCGCCAGTTTTGGCGCCTGACGTCATCCCGCCGAAATTTTCATTGGGCAATTCATATGTAAACGTCATTGTATTCGCAAAAAGGCGGTAAACTTTAAAAGCCAGACATTGAGGGCAAGGTGCGAAAGTAAAATGTCTCGGATATTGGGAAAAAAACGCGCGTGTTAGTCAGTTAAATAGTTACTTAGTTAGTTACTTATTTTGTTTAAAGTTCATAAATTTATATTGAAAAGTGTAAGGCAATAATAACTTAAACGGACTAATGCACAATGTGACCAACGGACTGTCGGATTACTAACGGTAAGAAAACATGCAGTTTATTGTCAATATTGACAAAAATCTGCGCAGATTTATTGGCTTTGCGTAATGCCCCTTTTCGCACTGTTTTCAGAAACTTGTGTTTACAATCACACTCGCATATGGAAATATCATGAATATAAGTGACATGAACGCCTGTGAATGTCTTTGCTGCAACTAGTTTAGTGGAGTGTAACATATATTATGCGCATGCGCTTCGATTGTTTTATTACATGCGGTATTGGCAGCCATTTAAAGAAATGTGAAAACAACACATTAATCTTACTTGTTCTCGTTCTAATTAATATAATTTTTCAACAGCTTGGTCGAGTATCGAGGTAAATATATTTAAATGCGTTTGCATATAAACTGAATACCGTATGAAACGTGTAGTCTAGATGATGCTTTTCTGCATTTATTAACGACTGCAATTGTTTGTGAAATACCATTGTTTTTTACTGTTATAAAATTGTGTATTTCTAATATTTGGGTATAATACGTGTGTCTGGATATATTAGATATATTATATGGTTGTTTTATATAGTGCATATACAATGAATAACTTATGAGGGCTTAGTGTGACGATTTAGAATACAGTTTGGATCCTGATGAGACGCCATGGTTTGTGGTGTCTCATAAAGTGCAAATATTTCAAGGGAGACGACTGTTATAAGTTTCTGATCAGCACAAATTACACAATTAACTCCCTTTCTTTACGGGCTCCATGAAAATGCTATGTCCACGTATAAAACTGTTTTACAGTGTGAAGACCCTACATAAAAATGCGGATTTTTTTCTTACGTGGTATCTTGCGACACACATTTTCAAGTCTATTTCATTACATTTGGCATATATATTAACAAAAATGGCATCGTATGAACATGTCGTCATAGTATATAAGCAACATTGAAGCCTAATATACATTCATCTATTATTATTTGGGCACAAATAATTTTACCGTATGAAGACCCTACATAAAAATGCTGATTTTGTTCTTACTTGGTACCTGGCGACACACATTTTCAAGTCTATTTCATTAAATTTGGCATAGATATTTATAAAAATGGCATCGTATGAACCAGTAGTCAAAGTATAAGCAACATTGAAGCCTAATATGCATTCATCTATGATTATTTGGGCACAAACAATTTTACTGTGTGAAAGCCCTACATAAAAATGCTGATTTTTTTCTTACTTGGTATCTGGCAACACACATTTTCAAGTCTGTTTCATTAAATTTGGCATCTATATTAATAAAAATGGCATTGTATGAACATGTCCTCATAGTATAAGCATAGAAGCATAATACGCATTCATCTATTATAATTTGGGCTCATACAATTTTACCGTGTTAACACCATATATCAAGTTGCAGATTTTTTTAATACTAGTATTCGCCACATACCCACAGGCATTTTCATTAATATCTCAGACAAAAAGACATATAAATTAATACACATGGCATCTAAAGAACATTTTATCAAAGTTAAACATGGTTCCCAGCCAACCTGGAAATCAGGGAAAACTGGAAAAAGACTCTTTTTTTCCAGTCAGGGAATTTGGAAAGTTTGTGAAATCAGGGAAAAATCAGGGAATTTTGTTTGGTCAGACTTTCCCGACTTGTGTCGAGAAGTCCATACAATTTAAACAGCAAATCATTTCCTCTGCATATCTATCGTGACTTTGTAGTATACGTGTAGCTTAGTTATGTCTGCAACTGCTATTTATTCAGGGTGTCTAAAACAAGAAATAGGTCAAAATCATGATCCTGGAAGTTTTATTTTCCATCAGGGAAAAATCAGGGAATTTTGTTCATACAAAAAGCTGGGATTCCTGTTAAAGCAATATAGAGGCATGAAATGCATTTTTCTGTTATATGTCCACAAATAATTCCACTTAGTGATGACCCAGCTTGAATATGAGGATTTGTTGAATTATTATTGCTAACCGACATACATTTTTAGTAGTACATCAGGATTCAATACCAATACCTTAGTGAAAATGGCATCGGAAGAACATTTGTTCATTGTACTAGATAGAATGATACATTATATCTATCCATCTTATACTTTTTTGCAGTTTCAGTAATATTTGGTCTATAAATGATTTCAACATGATATAATTATTAATCATTGCTAGGAAATGTTTATATGTGAAACAAAAATTAAAAAAGACGTTTTTTTCCCCCATTTATGTATCTATGTATACATCTTTTGTTGCAAACAGTTATGCAACATGTGTCAGAAAACACCCACGACAAATATATGGACGGAATGATTTTTTCACTTATGTGGGTGTATGTTGGCTCCACTTCACACGATACAGTCATTGTAGTTTAATTGAAAAACGCATCTTACAATGTGAGATGAGTTCTGGGTTCAAGCCCCAGCAGTGGCCTATCATGTGTGATATACAGAGCCCATTATGATTAAATATACACAGTTATCTATTTAAAGAATTCAATTAAATATAAGGAATAATGTTAAAGGGGAATTGCTGCTTAACCATTTTTGGGATTGTATTGTAATTTTTTGCCAAATTTGACATTCAATAACAGGGTTTATAGACATCCCAAGCATAACTGTTTCTAAATTTAAAAAAAAAAACAAGTCGAAGTGTGCAGAATATCAAAAATTTGAAACTTTCTGATGTCTAAAAGTCATTAAATGCCACTTAAAGTTTACATTTTTTTGTTCAAAATGACCCATTTTGTGCTGTTCATTATTGGTTAATGTTTTACGCTGTCAGGTCCAAAAGCGCACATTCTGTAGCTTGTTTGGACCATAATCTATAATGCGGCCAAGTTTCAGCAGATTCGGCCCAGTGGTTCTGATTTTATACGCCGTGCCTAGCTTTTAATGAGTATTACTCACTGACTTATGCATATGAGCTCGGCTGTTTTCGGAGAATACCTGAGGTATTCTCATAGCCAGCTCATCGTATGTGTCATGTCTTTTCGCCTTCTGGCGTCCGCCATGCTAAAACCTTAACATTGACCCATTGTACCCACAATTTTCGTACCCACATTTTTTTTCGTAACCAAAGTTTTCGTACCCACATTTGTTTAGTACCAAAAATGTGTGTTCCCGCATTTTCTTACCCAATATTTTCGAACCCACATTTTTTTAGTTCCCACTCATTCCATCCCGCGAAACCCTTAAGGTGTCGCAACTCTAGTAAATACTGTTTAGTTTCATTAGATGTAAGATATTTCAGGAAAACACCATAAGTACCGTAATTCTAATTTATTTCAATACTTATAATTGATCTGGATTACTTTCCATCGATTACATTTGTGCTTTTGGTTTCGCTTTTTTTTCTGGAATAAAGAACCATTTAAGAATTATTTAATTGGTTTAGATTTGAGAAACTAAATTCTGATTAGATAATCATTGATTTGCTATATGGATAACGGAGTTAAAACATGCATGCCCGATCTCGACGGGACAGTCCCGCCAGTTTGATGATTGTTCCGGCGCCCGATATGAGACAATTTGTCCAGATATTCGTTAATACGTTCTAAAAATTCACAATAAAATTCGCTATTCAAGCTCTGTCTGGCTAAAATTTACCTTCGCTAATCCCTTTATTGCCCCCTGTTGACAACCAACTTCTACTTCTCGAGTGCAACATTACCGGTATGTTAGGCGTAGACAGCTCTATTAGACGGCATTTAAGATTGAAGGTTAAACAATCGCGAGAAAAAATCAGCATTTTAAAAGCTTAAACAATGTTCTGTTTTTTGTACTCTTCAATATGTTTAAGGTACAGTAAGCTAAGTGAACAAAGCAATAAGTAGACTTATCAACTACGTAAGAATTAAATTAAATAAAGCTTATTTGAAACATAATATTAGTGATGTTACGTATATTAATTCGGTACCTTGAAACGAATGAAGTTATCATTTTAAGTCCCCAATATTAAGTGCTTAATGGCATGAACATTAAATACATATTAGCTATTTATATACAAACTTCAATTAATTTGATACTCAATGCAAGTGATTTCGTTCCAAAGAATTATTTTATGTGTATTTTACTCATTTCATATTTCAAATATAGATTCTATCTTGCAACACGCAGTGTTGCAAAACGCACACATGTATTACTTCAAACTTTATACAGCCGGGATTCGATCATAAATTTCGTGAAATTATGTACAAAAGCACGAAACTGTATTCACTCGGGATTCGATAATATATCTTGTGACAACATATTTTTTAAATGATGTGTTCGTTTCGTTGTATTGCTTCGTTGCATCCTACTTCGGTCCATGTGAATTACCGTGTCGCTAATGTAGACTTACCACAATAATTATATCATCCCGATCAATAAATGAGTTTTGCGATTCAATGGGTAGACATCATAACCAGAAAGATCCTTTTAAAGCCCCATTAACACTCAAAATCAACGAATATTTCGTTAATTATTTCGTACAATAAAGTTAACCCATACAAAATCAGTGTTCCGTATATAATAGCCATAATTTCAACGCTAGATGTGGTCTGATAGCAATGTATCTTGTTAAATCAATGTTCACAGACCACATCTAGCGTTCACGTTTTGGCTATTGCTTTAAGGAACAATTATTTTGTATGGGTTAACTTTATTTTATGAAATATTTTACGAAATATTCGTTGATTTTGAGTGCTAATGTGGCTTTAGATAATGTATTGTTCCAAGTTTCTGACAACAAGGAGCATGGTGTCCATTACTTATAAGTAACGAGTGGCCGCTTTGGTTTGCTTTGAGTTTATGAAGATTTTTTTCATTAAGTTCTTAAAACGTCCACCTCTGGGTCACTTAAGGGTTTAGCCCGTTTTTCGCTTATTTCTTTTGTGACAGAGTTATAGGCCATATTAGACAATGTTCGTCTGACAAATTGCGCGAAAATGACGTCATTTTCATGGTTGCATTGTTGGTAATTTTACTATGGTAAGTTAAAAAATACCAATGGTTAGGTTACAATGAAGTTACCATCGTTTATACAAATACAATTATCTTGCGGTAACATAACCATGTATATAACTGCGTTAATCAAGTTACTAAAGTTAATATTAACCATTGTTTATACAATTGACCGCTGAGGTTAAAAAACTTGTCAAAAAACAATTTTTAATGTTTATCAATATACGTAAATGTTTTAGATAAATTTACTTTTATTTTCGACTGATTTTCAGAAAAAAGTTTGTACATACTGCATAGCTATGAATTGATAGTAAATCGACGATTGGTCCCTCTCCTTTTACCGTCTCGTCTCCCAATTATCATCTCGTTCATTGATGGAAGCTGTTATCAAAGCAATTACTTAAAATAAAAACCAAAACTGCGACTTTGTTAATGTATTTATAACTTTTCTGGAAGTATCTTTGCATAAAAATAGAATATTCGAATATGAATTTTGGATTCGAATATGCGGCCGATTTTCGAATATTCGAATATTCGGATATTCGGCCCATCCCTAAATATAAAAGTTTTGTGACGGTTGTTTCACTTAATTAGATAGATAGATAGATAAAACTATTAATATGTACCCACGCGTGAATCCGGCTTATCCCACGACCTCAAATTATTGGAGCCACCTCTTTTTGTAGAGGCAAAAATACTCGAAAATCTCTTACCTCCTAGGTTAAGCCGGAAGGTATAAAACTAGAAAAATCTTTAAAAAAGATATTCGGCGTATATCCTGACTTAAGAATATAGTAAGAAAAATTACATTTTTATTTGATTCTGTAGTAGAAACAAAGATGAACCCTTTTCTTTTCAAAGTAAAAGTTTTATGATTATGATAAAATGTCGGTGCATAATTATGGGCCTTTGTTTTTGACATCTGATATTTTGTGAAGCTAATTATGGTGCCTTATACTTATGATACATGACATGAAGTAAAACAAAACAAAATTACTTCGTATGTTTGTGTAATTATCAAAAAATAATTAAAATTGTATTTGCATACTAAATACCACACACTATGACTACACCAAATACTGCTTGTATAATCAATATGAACAATATGTGAGTTGCTGATTATATGGGATTCCCACCAGGATTTGAACCTGGATTTCCTCTCCATATAGAAAGGTGTGTTTGCTTACACTATAAGGATGTTCCCATTTACAACAATAATATTGGTTACTATTATTTCTGTAAGCTATTTCAATAAGTCTTGACACAAAAATGTGTAAATACATGTTTTGAAGCTTTTTAAACACAATTTATTCTCAATCTGTTTTTTAAGACAGATGTCACATTGATAATGACATGTATCATAAAGGCTCGCCTTTAAAGCTGCTCTGGATCAGGAACTCGTGTTTTTCCACCAGCACTGAACCTGAAATCACACAAAGATTATTTAAACCCACAATTTTGCTTTAGAAACAATTAAATGCATTTTTTATATCAACAGATTATGGATTCCCATAAAAAATCTGGACACATAACAACTTGTTGAAAATATGTTTGCTTTGTACATCTGTTAGTACAGATCATTGGGTCATTGTCGACCTGAAATGGCCACAAGTCACCCGTGGGTGACTAGAAGCCGATTCATGTCACCCTGGGGTGACTTCAAGACGATTCTAGTCACCCCCGGGTTACTTGTGGGCCATTTCAGGTCGACAATGACCCAATTATCGTTAGTACATGTGTTGGTACATGTGACAGTGAGTCGGTTAGAAACAACAACAAATAAAGAGAAACAAATATTAAAATAACTGTTAATGCACGAGATCTACAATGGTATGTTTCTTAAACTAGAAATTAAATAGCAAAGTAAAGAGAATTGACATGACGCCTTATCTATGATTGCTCCGCCTACTAGAATTGATCCACCAATCAGCGATCGATTAATCGGGCGCACTCGTTAGCGACGACCTGTCAACCATTTTCTAGACAAGCTTCATGTTTAGGTTCACTTTTATTCCAACGAGTTTCTTTTGTTTTCCTCTTTAAAAACGATTAAAAATGGTTAAACGGTGTCAATGGGGATTATGTAACTTGGACAATCGATATCCTGACAGATTAGTTGGTGACATTGAATTTATTTCGTTTCCAAAGCCGAAAAAAGATCTTGAGAAGTGTAAGAGATGGATAAAGGCATGCGGTCGTTCCCACGAACAACTGAACATCAACATTGTCAACGACAATTACAATATGTTCGTCATGATGTGTTTTATTACTCTGATAGTAATGCACTTAATTGACATCATACATGTCATTTGAAGGTGACATGTGATATATTATCTTATTAACGGTATCTACACATTTGCAGTCATGTGGTGTCACCAATAAACGCTTTTAATCCACACTAGGAGCTCGAATGCCTAGATCTCATTTTTTAAACGAGTTTCGTTTATTTTGTTCGGATTAAAAAACGGAAATGAAATATGGCAAAAACGGTGTAAAAAGGGTTAATGCAACTCTGACATTTGGTATCCAGAAAGTTAAGTTAGATGAATTAAATTTATACCATTTCCAACGCGGCAATGCGGTCTTGACAAGAGCGAGTGGAAGCTTCAAGAATTACCGAGATCCCCTTTATAAAACATCAATTTATTTCACAAACTTGAAATGTCATATAAGCAATAATTAAGTATGTATAATGTATCGTATGCATGTAAAATAATCGAGAATTTTGGTACCCAATTCGTGTAACTTTACGAAATCCCCGTTAAAAATCGCGTTTCTGTGTGTGTCAGAAACAAGTGAAAACCATTTTGTTATTATTTTAGTAAAGACGTATCGATAAATTCTATTGTAAAAGAGTTATTATTACTGATATTAGTTAACCAATAAATGCGGTAACTTCGGGGAAGTCGGTACCTGCGCGAGCGTCTGATATTGGTAGCCTTATTAATTTATAATAGCCTGACCGTATTCAATTTCGTACAACGCTAATTTTATATCAGACAATGTCCAAACTTACTGTGTTGTTTTTGCGCTTTAAATTATAGTGATTGATAAATGTCCCATAAGTAATGTTTAATATGATTAATATCACTTTTATACGCAATAACATGTGGGATTGAGGCACCCACCCGGCGTCAGAAAGCGCGTAAAACTTCACCGAATTCCCAGTAATAAAGCGCTATTTCGTGTCAAATACACGGGTAGGGGGGAATATTTCGGTAATAATTTTGTTAATAACACGGGTAAATACCGGTGGAGTGTTTAATTATTGCAAATACCACCATTACACGTGATAACGGGTTCGATTTCGGTAAGCGCGCAAGCGTTTGATGGCGTGTTTAATGTACCGTTTTACCCGTTATAAATAGCTGGTGTTCTCGTATAATCGTATATTTTTTTGCATTTGCAGAATAACTAAATGGCATCAACCCCTTAACAAGTGTAATATGGGGTTAAACAAGTCCATAAAATCATCCGTAATATCGCGTAAATCTATATGCAGTCTATAGGCAAAGAAGCCATTTTGGTGTTAGTTTGTCTAGGTTTTCTTCCCGCTGAGCCACGTGATTAAGTGGGCGGAGCGATCACTGATAAGGCGTCATGTCAATTACTAAACGTGACACTTTGAGCAGCACAGACTATTAAGATCTATATAACTTTCAATGTTCATATACAAGCAGGGCTGAGGTGCAAACTTTTACAGGATTCAACGTTTGATTACTTGTACGTTCACCATAAGAAATAACACTTTTTAATTTATGTAACATGCATCAAAATAATGCCAAAAACACACAGAAATATTAATTGACTAGATTGACATGAATAGACAGTAAATAGTGTTTTGGAATAGTCATTTTCATCAGATCATGAACAGTGGGTAGCCGTTATATGTTTATTCAAATGAATCTTCTCGACCTCAAGAATAATACATCGTGTTAACAAACTTCCGGTTAATGAAAACATCTCGGGAGTATAATTGGCTCGTTTATTAATGCATCTCTTAATAGAGGTTGAACAAGTGATTAACGACTGTGTTATCCGTTCTTATACATTGTCGTATATATTGAGTTTGGTGGCATCAAACGCGTTTGCAAATTGCATAGTTTGTTAGTGTGAATCAACACACCATACACTACGTCTAGTGCGATTTCTGCAAGGCATCACCGTGATTCAGCCTAGCGTGGAAACTACTTTCGTCACCGCGATACACCGTGGAACACAGTGGAACATTAAAAAAATGACGCCGAATGCGTGTCATTACACCGTTCCAGATCGGCCGATATTGTATTGGTAGTCGCTGTCGATTTTTCTATATTTGTTAAGAATTTAAGAATCCGATTGTGCGACGTCGACAGAACATAAAATTAAGCCATATCACTAAGCAATTCGAAAAAAACACGTAAATACAATTGGACAAATGAAAATACTGAAAAAAACTGAAACTGTAGACAAGAAACTATGCATACATGGATTAATTGAAGCAGAGACAGATCTTGAAAGGGAGTCATCAAACACAATTTAATATACGACACACTTACGTCAATGTCAACTTAATTTGTATGTTTCGTACAATGTAAATCTAACAATATGCACTTCTATTCCGTTTCTCCTATCCATTAATCTTATTTTTAACCGCCATACTTTTAAAACAAAACATGTATTGCAAGCTAATCATTATGACAGAAAACGATGTACGACATCAAATTACTGGTCAAAGCGATTTATTTCATTCCGAATGAAGTTTCCAAGTATGTACGGGTAATATACAGTCATAAATATTTTTTAAATTGTGTCGAGTCTGATTTATTAGTGTAATATTTAACTGTTACAATGTAGATCAACCACTTCAACCAGACCGTTTTCCCGAAAATCACGAGAGTCTATCTCAAATTGGTTGTGTTTTGGCAAAGAAATCACCTAACTAGAGCGCCTTCATAAATTGCTTATTATTGGAATGAAAATACAAGTTCCGAAAGCTGGTTTGGAAGTAAATTAAAAAAATAAAAATAATAATTTGTATGATAAACGATAAGATACGTCAGACGTAGACCGGACTTCTATAATCGGCGCTAGCCTTATAACGGACCTTGGGCCAAAGGCAGTTGGTCAATTTAAGACGTTCGGCCAAGCCCTACCTTATGTTATTGTCTAAGTATTTGTTCTTGATAATTAAACAATAATATTTATAGACTAATACAACTCAACTAATGCGAAACATGATTTGTTTTTGTTGCATTTATAACTGTGAATAAATAAAACCTACATAATGATTTGTATTTATTTGTATTGCGTCAAGAATAAATATCTTTTCGATAGGGTGTGAAAAGTCACAGTTGCGCATATATTCGTAATATTGCGACATATTTTAATTGGTAAATTAATGAAGGGACCGAGAGAAAAAAACATTTTTTAATCGCATTCGGTCTATAGTTATATCGTTAAATTGCCTCTTTCAGTACAATATTTAGACTGCAATAGATCGAATTAATTTTAATTTGTCCAAAATAACAATTTGTTATAATAATACCGATATAAAAAAGAAAACTAAACATTAAGACACATGTCATTGAAATGGCATACCTTCTGCCTGCTGCACTAAACTCCCTGCGAGGATGCACACAGCCATGAGGACAACCAATTTATCCCATTTTCAGCGCGACATTGACGGTATAACACGTTGTGGAATATACTTGCTTGTATTCAACACTGTGGAATATACCTGTCGCGTACACGGACTACTTTTCAAATGACGTCATGCGATATGCGCTAAAATTAGGTCGATATTGTTTGGTTCATTGATCGAATTTTAAGGCCACCCATTTGAAGAAAATGCGCATATTTTGCAGAAATATATATATATGACATATTCACCAAAAGAAATGTTGAAATAAAATATAAAATTACACGATTTTTGTTCTGTTATTTTTTATTTATATTTACTTTACCACTGAATGATTTTTAATAAGAAACAAAGTCGACAAAACTTAAGCTTCAAAATTATACGACCTTTAACCTTCAAATCTAGTCATATGACATAATTTTTTGCCATCCGTATAATGAATCAGCTGATTGATGGCGTCATAAAATGACATACTTATTGCGTCATTTTCCCCATTTTTTTGACGATTTATTATAAACGCGACTTATTTCACATGTTTTCTACATGTACTGTATGTCGACATATCTGAATTGTCAATTGATCCCATTTTCCTTATTTTCTTGTAATGTGCATTGTTTATAACCAATGCATATACTTTTGACATTTAACTTAAAAATTAAGAATGTACAACAAGCCATACACATATCGCACAATTCATGAATAATCTGCTATGTTTGCTTTCCTATTTAATTCACGTTAGGCATATAGCTGTGTAAAGTATAAGATGTAAAAAATAGCTCCACACTGGAATTGGGAACGTCCCATTTTGTACACGGGTATTTTCTACTCATTTATCTGATGTGAACTGGAATGTTTTCCATTCTTTGTGTATTTATATATTAGATTATTTTCTCGTACAATAAGGGTATTTACCATAGATAAATAAAACATTGTGCAAGTTTAAACATAATAATGTTTGTATGCAGAAATCTGCAAATGCAAACGAGTTTACCAACGGATATTATTAGATAAACTGCTCCGGTTCATTTGAACAGCAGTGATGTTGAGTACATGGTGTAGCGTGTGACGAAGAAGAAAGTTTATTGAGTTCATAAACTCATTTGAATAAAGTGATAGAATGGCATAAGGGTCTTTATTTAACTATGCAAAAATAAATAATTAAAGACCCTAGATGCAAAATCGTCAATTATTGAGTTAAATGGATTATTAGATGGATTTTAAAGGATAATTAAAGGTAAGATACTAGTTCTTATGTGTTTTGATTTTTGTTTGTACTTTTGTCGTTCCCTGTTCTGGGGGAAATGATTTTAACATGGGCGCCATTGATGCATCGGATCACACAAGGCATACCCATGACATTATATAAAAAACACGTTCTGCGCGTCCTTAAATTCGTCGTCCGAAGTCGGAAAACGTATTGCCCTGTATATTAAGTCAAATAAAGTGTCAGTCGCTGCAATTGCCTGTTTACTCGTCAAAATTGTCAAGGTCGTCGATAGCTAAAGAAACTTCAGCGTACATTTTATAAAGACCTGTACAAATTCGCGCCAGTCATAAATCATAAAAAGCGACATTTAAAGTTATGGTAGCCAGAACTAGGTCGTCGATGGTGTACATGTATGTTGACATCGACAGCATTTTGTCAGGAGCGATCGCCGCCATAATGGATTTTGATCATTTTCTTTCGAAAATAAAATGAATTATAGATCTAGTAAAGTAAAATCTTCTTTTCGCGGTCGTAATGTGTTAAAATTCACATACTGCGTAAAATTGACTCGAGGCATATGGTGATATTTTTACTTGTTTTACAGTTTGTGTGTGAATTTTTTAAAGACTATTTTGCGTACCAGAACAAATACATGTATATCACTACGCATGTTACATTTGTTAGATTTTAAGCGCTTTTATGACTGAATTAAGATTATTGTTAAGGTTATTAGATATATTTATGTTAAATGTCACGTTGAAAAAATCAAATGGGATAAATAGAATACTAGGATTAGCGTTGAATACAGAGAAGTTTATGTTGCTCGGCTCGAACACCGAAAGCACCTTCCGGCGTTCTAAGCCTCGCAACATTAACTTCTCTGTATTCAACGCTAACCTAGTATTCTCTATATCCGGACAGACGACATCGTTCTGGTTATGATGATAACAAATCCGAATTATGTGAAAAAATAACACAAAACATAAGCAGTGTAAATGTTTAATAATTTTCGTTTTAAAATACAATAAATATAGTTTTAACGATGGTTTTCAGACATAAATTTATCAAACGAATATTTACTTTAGCTGTAAAATTTAACTCACCTAGCAATAACTTTAACGACACATGTATCAACTTGATTTCTTCTTATGAATACGTGCATATATATATAGGTGCCCTAACAGGATTTGTTTATCATTTGATCGTAACATTCAGCGCTTAATGAGTTGTTGTTTTTGTATATCAATAACTTTGGAGAAAACCAAATTAAATCTGGTGTAATAAAAACATCAAACATAAGTGTACAAAACATCATGCACATTGCACATTTAGAGTGTCTATAAATTATGTGTGTGATCTTATTGGACGTTGATTTCAGTCAATGGTACACAGTTTAGAAACACACACGAAAGTGTCTTTTCCAAACCAGTTATTTCTCGTTTTAGCGGTTTAAACATAGTTAAACCTGTCTGATTTCATCAGCAATTACCTTCAGGTCTGCACATACATGCAGTCGTAAAGTCGTTTAGGATGTGGTTAGGTTAGTCACTTATTCATTACAATATTAAATTCAATTTAGAAATAATATTTATACGACCGAATTCGTGCATGGGACTCGAATTCTAATTTTGTCCGACAATTTAAATGTCAAAAATTAAAAAGGGTATTTTTTTTACAGAACGGACACGTTTTATTAGCAAAAAAATCTTGATTAAATGATTCAAAGTTCGCAATGTCATTGTCCGAGGAGTCCGAATGAGATCTGCAATAATCTAATAAATCAATATAGACAATAATTTGCAAATATACTCGTTGTAAAGGATTCTTAACCCCCGAGGTCAATCGTGAATGTCCATTGATACACATTTCTAGAGCATACCAGCAACATATTCACATAAACCCGTTTACTAATAAAAATTCGAATACGCATAAGCCTCCGTTAAAACTAATTTCTTGACAATATCTGCAAAATATTCAAATTAACATGCTAACTAATACAGTTGATACGAATAAGCCTTCGTGCAGACACGTTCATTGAGCACAGCCGCAGAAATGTCACGTTAACCCGCTAACTGGTAACTATTTTAAGATTCAACTACGATTTAAATCCTCCTTTATTTGAAGACGAAGGTCGATTTAAAATGCAACAACACTGTGTTTTTGTTACTTCAAATGATTTATATATACGTTTCGATCGCATATGATCACATATGTTTTTGCCAATTATGCATACATCCTTAAGTGGATTGCAGCAAATTAGTTACACGGTTTATGGGGAAAGGTGCATGCTGTAAATGGAATACTGATCAAAAAGGTTATCTGTTATTATTCTAAGTCAGTAACTAACAAATAGTGTTTATAATATGCTGTTTAGTTCCAAAACATGTATGGACCATCGGCAGCGCGTTTGATTTTGTATTAAAGGTTTCGGGTTTCTTTCAATGTAAAACAAAGTTTTCCCTTGATATGTTTATCTTTTAATATTAATTATTATTCCAAATATTGTATTCATAATAATTTTATATAGTATCAATCGTTTCATTAAAAAAATCTGTTCTTTTAAGTGTTCAGTCTGATATTAAGAACACTTTGTCTTTTATATATTTTTTGTTTAGCGTTTCGGTAACCAAGATGTAATTACAATAAATGACGCTTGATCCGTGTCTCATAATTACTTTTAATTTTGTAATGGTATCTTTCCTATGTGTTACCGCATGTTATATAAATTATTCGTAGCATATATATGTTGTTTACATCGATGTCTAAGCATATATAAATGCTTGCACCAATTGTCGTAGTATACGTGCTACATGTTACATACATATTTCTAATAATAGCCAATAGATAAAGATATTTGCGAAAATAAAAATGTATTGCCGCGTTTATTCACTGTTTTTTTTTCTCCGTGGAAAATCGCGGTGACAGGCTCGATCAAATATGTTGATGAGAACTCGAGCGCGGGCGTTATCGGGCAATAAATCTCACGGTGGACCACTTCGATCACGGTGGACCCCCGCGGCCTCAGTATTCTGCGGTTTATTACAGGTTCATTTGAATAAACATGTACATTTATATTTCTCATGTGTATTTAATTATTCACATGAAAATAATCATTTGATAACTCTTTTATATTATATTTACCCTGTTCACAGAATCATTTGACGCGCCTTACATCGAGCGTGAGTATAGATTGCGTTGCATGCTTCATGTTTTGTTTAAATTGTTTCTGAATCTTTCACTTGTTGTTTTTATTAACAGATTTGTATTTGTTAGCATTTTGAAAATGCTTGCTCCCTCGTGTAATATATAGCTCGCCACCAATTTCATTAAAAATTGTTGCATGTAATTTGATCTCAGACTATTCTAGTGTTTTCCTGTTTCTTCTGTGACATGTTTTGCTTAGAATACATGTGTGAATTCTAGACATCGGCAGTAAGTATTCGATTCAGTGATATTTTATTATCATAGTCATGCAAAAAGATCATTTGTCATGCTGGCGAGCGACTATTTGTATACCTGTGCCTAGTTTATAACAAGTTAATTTCGATACTTATGTAAACAACGTTTACGAAGTAATCTTAACATGATGATCACTATTTATTTACTTATAATATGTAAATTGATATTTATCACAATCATATTAATATGCATATCATTAAGTAAAACATACAAAACTTCGCTCCGATTCATGAACTTGTAAATCACTGTTTAAAATAAATGTACATGTATGTAGAATATGTGTAGTCTCGATAAGAAAGGTTGATGAAAAATCGCGGTGAATTGAACGAGTCGTAATATCACATTAAGCTTTTTTTCAATCTGTCTAATTTTTTATTTCAGGTACGACCAAGAATATGTTTTTCGGAAAATATGGACGTTATATACGATGCCGAGATTTTAAATATTTATATCATAAACATTTATTAAAATACATAATATTACAGAAATGTGTTTTAATACATACGGAATATTACGCTAGTCAAATGTTCCAAGAGTTTGTAATCAGTCGAGTGGCTTGTGTGATGACGTATCACACGAGAGGCGGGGCCTCGAGTGTGATGCGAAATAGCACAGGCCACGAGACCCATTAAAGGACGTCACATTACGCGCACCGAAAATAGGAAACCCCCATATTACGAAATATATTACGTAGTACATCGTGTGACGTCATTTCTGTGACGAAACACAATAGTTTTATTTAAACTCTCTGGAATTTAAGGACATGTCGGACGTGGTGTTTTTTAACATTAAACTATTTGTTTAAAACGAAAGAATGCAGAACGTTTTTCGGAGTGTGTGTTTATCATGCATAAATGTACATTTCGATAGGAATACAATAAAATAGTGTGGTTTAAACTAAGTTTCGATAAAAACATGGAAGAATAGAAGTGGACGACAGGTGCATATCGTTTCAACGCTTTTGTTATAAACATCGGATCAAACTTATCAACTTATTGTTATAACCATTGGATTAACGATGTCATTAAGGTAAGGTCGATCTTAATTAAGTTTATTAAGTTGTGTTTCGATAGTTGCAGTTGCGATATCATTCATAAATTAATTGATAGTATGCGCGCAAAAAAGCAAAAAGCCGAATTATATATACACAACCCGACAGGTTATCGACTTCGATTAAAATCGTTGAGTTCAGTCTACGATTAACACTTTCAAATGCGGTCAACTGCTAGTCGTGATCATTGTATCGTAATTAATTTCGGCAAAACTTATCAATTAGTACTTATGCGTACTTCCATTAATTAGTCGAATGTAAATCGGAATGTATTTATAATTTTAGGGTCCATTCGTGGCTCTCGTCCTGAATACAATCGATTATATATGGTCAATATTTTACAACCATACTCGTGTTGTATCTTCACGAAGCAGATTGATTCTGCATAAACATATGGTAACGTATAACATCGTAAAAGATCATTCTACTTCGGAAAAACTTATCGTGGCGAATCAACACCCAATCGGGGCATAATTTGAAACACCCACATCTTGGTGCTAACACTAATAACTATTAGTTTTTATAATCGCTATTGTTATTTTGGAGTATGTATTTCATTATGTGTGCAAAACGTTAAAAGATTTGTTGGTTTTAAAGATTGTATTATCGAAGTTAGCATTTGAGTTTTAGTGGATATGCGTTTACGACTTAAAATGTTAAAATTCAATGTTAAGTGGCAAAATGTTCAATATATTTGGGACAGCAACACCAACAAGTAGCCTTGTTGAAAGAATTAAAAAAACTGCTATCATTCTGAATTTAGCTCGGTAACTAAGCGTATCTTTAATTAAAATGAAGCCATGCGTTTTGCGACGATATACGAATAAACCCTGGACAATTTTGTCTTTGTTTATTACAATCGCAAGCATTCCACAAACGGTGCTATTAAACTACTTGTAAGAGTGACCCAGTAAAACTGTTGAGGATATCTGCTTGCACATGGACCAGGTCACCACTGCCCCCATGGTGCTGCACAAACACTGCGTCCCCAGCGTTCAGTTTGGCGACGGTTGTTTCGGAGGAGCAAGCCGTATAAGTTGCATCACCCGCCTGTACTTTACCAATTATTTCACTGTTCCTTAGTAGATCTAGTGCGATGTAATGACCACCGGCCGAGCATACGTACACGGAAAACAAGTAGGTACCGTTCAACGGTGCGACGAATCCACCCAGATGTTGATTGTAGGCATTTCCAAGGTTCAGCTTCACGTCATCAAAAATGATGCGCTGATTTGGTCCGGGACTGACAGCACGGGTCAGACTAGCTTTGAAGGCAACTGGAGGGTGGTCTACAAAGTAAATATCAGAAACTATTATAAAATATATATATACGGCAACACTTAATTAACATAAAACGCACAAGGTAAAACGCCGAAGACCTACAATCCCAAGGAACTAAACAGTTTTAGCAGACAGTGTTCGAATGTTTCACAAGAGATATATTGGGAAAATGCACCAAGCGTTAGCCATTTTTAAAGCTAACCACAATAATGTTGAACTCAGTCCGAACCTACCCGGCATCAAAGAAGCTTAGTTTTTCAATGGACAGGAAACATATTTAACTCGTCAGAGAAATCCTCAGAACAAAAATCAGAGAAAGTTTCGAGAGGATTGCAAACAAATTAAACTTTGAATGTGTTCAGATTATGTTTTTAATTTGACCTAGAAACCTAGTAGTGTTTCGCACTAACCGCTTTTCAAATAAGGCTAAATATATAATTGGGACAATGTTCTAGCCAAGATTCTTGAAGAATTTGGCAATCATGAGGCTTCCTGAGTGTTCACAAGCTTGTTCTCTATTTTGAGAGTGACCCAAGTTTGACCCCACCTCCAAACTTGGCAAAGATATTTTTGAGACAAATGACCAACTTTGATGAAATTTGGCAATAAATGTGGTCTCTAGATTGTTTGTGTTTTAATTTGAAGTAGTGACCTAGTTTTTGACCCGGTTTCAAACACGGCCGATATATATTTGGGACAAACGTTCTCATCTGGTTTTACAAAGATTGGACGAAGCAAGTTGCCTCTAACGTAAACAAGAGTTGACAAAATAAAAACGAAAACTTACTGCATTTGGCTTCAAGATCATTGAATCTATTCGTCAGAGCATCCAGTCGTTGTGCGATTTCTGGAAGGTCTAATTCATTCACAAATCGAGATTGATTGGCTTCAGCGGAGGCCAATATCAGACCAAAAGCAAACAACGTAATTAATTGTAGCATAATGTTCTGTAATTGTTCCCCTGACGACAATCTCAGACATCAATGCCATTCTTGAAGATAACAATGGCAATATATGTATTATGTTCCATTTGCTGGTAGTTCCAATGTCTTATCTAAAAGGGCAAGAAAATGTCAAATACTACACTTGTTGGCACATTATCGTGAGCGTGTAGACTTCCGATTGTCAATACAGCAATATACGAAACAGTTTGCACAAAATAGCGTTGATGTTATCTAAAACTTAACACAAGGGGATGGCATAGAAAAAGAAAGTTAAATGAAGGACAAAGATTATCGAACTTGGTCAAATTATTATCTGATCATGTGTTATTTTATTTTTTAATTGGATAAGGGTGTGTCTGTGCCGTTAAAAGATCCCACGTCACTGACTGTTATACAACACTAACCTGTTTCAACAATCGCGGATTTCTGCTGGTGTTTAAAATGATTTATGTATGTTAAGAATGTCTACAGCATGAAAAATGTATGCCTATGCAAATCGCAATTTGGTGTCTAATACGGCGGACAATTGCAGTGCAACATCAAATATGCAATTAAGTAGAACATACTTTTTTTTACATTTTTTAATTGAGTGTCTTCGATGTTAAACTCAATATTTCATCATGATCTATCAAACGAGAATAGCTATTTAGGTGGTATTGTTAGAACAGTTCATAGACACCAAGCGTTTTTGGAATCTCATCCAAATGCGTACCATCCCTAAATGTTTAACCCTTAGAAGCAACATGAAAATTGCTATGTTCATACAGCATAAAACTAGAACAGTCTGCCAGTAACTGTTTTAACCAAGAAATTGGTAGACATTATTTTTCTTTAACTACTGACTATTAAAAGCACAGACATACAAATAGTAATAGAAGAGAGAAGATGAAAACTTCATTAGACTATACAAGCTTATCTCACATAAAATACAGAACATAAAGTGAAAAATACACAGTATTCATCATGTTCAATCCCATGTACACTGGTCATATAAATATACTGCGAATCTAAGTCCATGTTAATGTAAGCAATTAGCTAATATTTGCAAATTTCAATTAAGTCCATACGAACATAAGTTACATAAGCAATGTCCATGCATAACAAAACTGCCAAAGATGTATTCAGCAAAATGTCTGACCAAGCTATATCATTTTTTAAATTTTCGTTTATGTAGAATGATTTGTCAAAGAGAGATATACAATAATTATAAAACAGTATTCGAGTTTGATGCATGCTTTTGCAATGATTGACGCAGAAACCACTCCCTCTCAGCCCCAAAACATTTATATTAATTATAAAAATATTATGTGTGTACATTCATTTAAATATATACAGAAACGTACCGATAAAAACACACATGGTAATCAAAGCTCTGTAGGCGCTGAAGGCCTGGGGCTAGATTGAGTGTGCTTGGAAAGAAGTTTAGTGACTAAACTGATGTAAATGTAAACGGATCCACGCTCTTTTACTGCCAAATACAGTGTACATGTAAAAAAATATGCCATTAACAAAATGTTGATGTCTTCTTAACGATCATAACAAAAAAGTCGGAATAATTAATCTAAAATTTACTTTAATTTTTTCATCTACGCAATCTGAAGGTCAGTATCTTTAAAGCCCCCGAAAATTTTATTAACATCGGTAAAAATATCAAAGGTGTCGGAATTAAACGAGTGTCGAAAAAGGACGGAATTGCTCTATTTGAATTTATCAAAAACTTGAACACAACAGCATTCTGAAAAACACAAGATTGAACCGAAGATACACACGCATGATCTTAATAACAACACTTCAAAAGGGGAGGCCATTTCCAACAGCCTTGAACAGAATTTCAATATATACTGCAGTGTGGTATGTTACAAACTATAAGAGTAACAATACTTCAGAAAGTCGCGACATCATATGAACTGCGGACAAATAAGCATATTAACGAGCAAACACCACATGATAAAGTTAGAGCCCTATTAGATTACAATACTTACTTGGAAGGTGTCAGACCTCGTAGACTTGAGTTAATTGAATATCACTCAAGAAGACTGCTATATTCTCTACATGTGTCAATGTTCAATATGTAAAGCAATATAAAGTCCAGGAGACAAAGAACAGTTGACAGTATTATCAATACTATTGCAAGAAAAGATAATATTTGTTTATATACTACAGTGTACACAGACGGTGGAGGACTACACGATACTGGTGGTGGGAACGATAACCTTTTGTTCAACTCTAAAGATCTGGTAGAGGTTCTTCTACAGGTAACAATATACTAAATAGTTTCCCTATATAATTCAATGTAAAAACGACATCTTTAAGCGAAAATGGATGCAAAATTTTGCACATTGTGATGTCTTCAAAAAATGTCTCAGAAAAAAATTCTTCTTACTTTCTCCGTAAAAACTCGTATCTTTTCGGCCTAGACCGTCAAGTTAGGTACTTATTCTCGCATGAATATGTAAACAATAAAAACTATGTCGTAGTCAATGCTTGACAATTTGGTTTCAATAATATTTTTTACACTTTTTATGACTCTGTCATGTTATATAGTGATGTTCTGTATTGACAAGGCGGGTTATTGAAATCTACGAAGAACTACTTTTATTGCGCACGAATTAAGTGGTAAATCGGAGTTTTGGGAAATCGGTTTTGGGCAGCCAGCCAATTCGGATAGGCTCAGAAATTGGTATAATTGCTATGGCCTTGGTGCTACGCCCCAGGTCAAAAACAAAATCAGCCTTGTTATGCCATTAAGACATGGAAACATCAATAATAACGCACACAAGCAAGTATATGAAGAAGGTATTGCCACATAAATATAAAAGGTTTTTCAATGAAATTAACTGGATAAATTAAAAATTGCATTATTTCATTATTTAAAGGAATATCAAAATGAAAGTATGGGCAGCCGTAAAACTCAGTCTGCACTTTTAAATGATACCATTGATGATATGATCCTTAGTACGTGTTTTCAGTTTTATTTGCTACATCTACTAAGAGTTTGGAGGGAAACAAATTTTGGATTAAAGCATGCACCCACAAAATGGGGTTAACAAATGTTGGTGTGATCTTCTTATGCAAAGGAATGTCACAAAGAAAATGTGGTACTAAATAATTTACAATTATCACTTTTAAAAAATATCAGTAATGATATGATGCAACGCACCCTTTTTTAGCTTATGTCACCCGAAATATGCATGTTTTTTATGGAAAACCAAAATTGCTAAAAGCAAGTATGTGAAAAATAGGGGAAAATTAAAACCTGCACAACTTCATTTTTTAAAGAAATATCACAATTAATATATAGGGAGTCATAAAACTAAATCTGCACTTTAAAATGATACCACATATGATGTGATCCATAGTTTTTATTGAAAGTATTATTCGCTACAACTATGAAGAGTTTAAATGTAAAATCAAATGCATCGCCAAAATGGAGTAAATAAAATCTTGTGTAATTTTATTATCTAAAAGAATATCACTATAAAATGTGGGCAGCCATTAAACTGAATCAGCACTTTAATAAAAATGTCAAATTTAATAATAACCAGAGCATATTTTCTTCGTTTTATTTGTCACAAGTTTACTGACTTTGGAGCAAAACGTGTCGCTTCCGAGAATAGCGTAAAAATGCAGTAATGTTTGTAACGATTCTTACGGTAACCTCCAATGATGTCGCTTGGTTACTGACCTGGTCTGGTGAAAACAAAACTTAGCAATTGAAAAATAACATATTCAGTCTATGTCAACAAGGCACTCGCTCTAAATTCACTCTTTAGTTTGTTGCTTTTACCCGCTTCGGATTCGAAATGGCGTCGTCTTAATTTTCTTCAGGTCTCGTGAAATCCCGTAACGTGTGAGAACTCGGAAAGCCGGGATATATCGCAAGAACAAAGCTTCCTATCTCTGTTATCTACGTCTCTAAGTATAATTGGCTCGTTTATTAAAGCATCTCTTAATAAAGGTTGAGCCAGTGATTAACGACCTTTTTATCCGTTCTTATACAGTGTCGTTTATATTGAGTTAGCTGAATCAAACGCGGTTGCACAGTGCAAAATTGTAATTTGGACTTTCTTATCATGAGAAGGTTATTCAATGTTTAACCACACTCAAATCTCAAAAAGGCTCACACACACTTACACCCACATCCACCCATGACAATAATGAAATTTTGCAAATATCATTCCGAAGTACATCAACTCATCATTATTAAAGCCCAACTAACACTCAAAATCAACGAATGTTTCGTTAAATATTTCGTAGAATAAAGTTAAACCATAATAGGTCAGTGTTCCTTGTAGTAAAATTTCAACAATATATGTGGTCTGGTAACATAGTTTTAACTAGATACACAATTCTCGGTAGTATTTTGTGTGTGACAATCTATTCCATGTGAATCTCCCGCGACGATATCCGAACATTTACGATCGCATGCGCGGACCCAATAGAAAGCACGGGCAAAAGCGCTCCAAATTTAAGATAAAGATTACCGATCCATAAATACGGTTATGCATTCCACGCATATACTTTCATTTGTGCACGTTCTCTTTTCTTTTTTGTTCCTTGCTGAATCTCTACTTACGAATTTGTTTATTCTTAAGATCGCAACATATCGTTATAGAAACCGACGTTTTTTCTTGCGATCACAACATTGTAAAGCAGTGTTCTCGCTATCACGGTTCGCGCCAGATTTAAATCGTTGTGTTAATCGTGGACTTGTCGTTATGATATCATCAGATCGCTTATTATCAGTTCTTAAAGTCAATCTTGTCAGTAGTGACTATCGTGTACATTTTTGAAATTCAGTCCACGATTAACACTTTCAATTGCGGTAAACTGTAAGTCGTGATCATTGTATCGTAATTAATTTAGGCAAAACTTATCAATTAGTACTTATGCGTACTTCCATTAATTAGTCGAATGTAAATCGGAATGTATTTATATTATTAGGGTCCATTCGCGGCCCTCGTCCTAAATACAATCGATTATATATGGTCAATATTTTACAACCATACGCGTGTTGTATCTTCACGAAGCAGATTGATTCTGGATAAACGTATGGCAACGTATAATATCGAAAAAGATCATTCTAATTCGGAAAACTTATCGTGGCAAATCAACAACCAATAGCGGAATAAGTTGAAAACCCACATCTTGCTGCTTACACTAATAAATATTAGTCTTTTTAATCGCTATTGTTATTTTGTAGTATGTATTTCATTCTTTGTGCAAAACGTAAACTGTATTGTTGGTTTTAAAGATTGTATTATCGGGACTGACAGCACGGGTCAGACTAGCTTTGAAGGCAATCGGACCATGATCTACAAAAAAAATATTAGAAACTATTATAAAACTCAGCCCGAAAATCATGCAAACACACGTGTTTAAAGCAAGTTTGAGTGAGTAAAAATGATGACTTCTAACATGTCCAACGGGTTTTAATATAGCCACCAAAGGAAGCCTACCCCGCCTAATGGCGGCCAAGTTTTTAAATGCACAAGAAACATATCTAACTATTAAGAGAAGGTATAAGTACAAATGATCAGATAATTTTTTGTGAAAATTGCTTTAAAAACAAATAAGCAAACAAAATAGATAAAAACGAACACTTACTGTATTTGGCTTCAAGATCATTAAATCTGTTCGTCAGAGCATCCAGTCGTTATATGATTTCTGGAAGGTCTAATTCATTTACAAATCGAGATCGATTGGCTTCAGCGGAGGCCAATAACAGACCAAAAGCAAAAAACGTAATTTATTGTAGCATGGTGTTTTGTAAATTAGCCTTTCCCTGATTATTATCAATGTCTTCTAGTAGATGGCAATGGCTATATATAGTGTGTGTTCCACTTGCCGGTATCATTAGATGCCTTATCTAAAAGGGCATCAAAATAGGACATATTGCACGTGTTGAAGTATTATCTTAAGCGTATAGACTTTAAATTTTCAATACAGCCATGTAAGAAAATTGTTTGCACCACTGAACCACATGGTTTTGATGTTAATAGTGATTATTAAAAAAACTTAACACAAGGAGAGGGCGTGGAACTAAATGTGTGGCAAATATGTATGATTAAAAATAAGTGGAGTAGAATGATTTCGTTACAGTTTATACATCCGTACAGGGACCTATATAAACAAATGTTTGTATAGGTCCCTGATCCGTATTAACAGTATCAGTCCGTGAGTGTTATACCCAACTAAACTTGTCAACAATGGCGGATTTCCACTGGGGTTTTATTAATTACTTAACTGTTTATGATGTCTGCAGCATTCTAAATAAATGCATATGCCAATCGCGATTCAAGCAAAGGCCAATTTTACTCCAAATCAAAATGTATAATTAACTCGAACGTTGTTTTCTTAAATTCAATGTGTCTTAAATGTTTATCTCGCATTGTACGGCGTTCTTGTGAATGGGAATGACTATGTATGTCGTATTACAAAAGTTGGTAGTTCCCATGAGTTACATAAAAGTTATTCAAATGCGTACCAAAAACCACTGTTATATTTACATTTGCATTGACTTGCTACTTAAGTTACTTAGCCTTGAGTTTTATAATAGTAAATAAAATATTGTTCTTGTTAATTTAGCAAAAGGTTCTGGTCCGAATCTGTCGAATTAGTTGCTTCGCTATTGTTTCTAGAACATGAATAATTGTCACGTTGTTATCTTTTTTCTCTGACGATCTACACTGAAGAGCACTGCTTTACAAACACAGACAAAAATCTAAATAAAATGGTTGTTAGTTAGGCAGAGGTCCAATTGTGACATCAATGACGCAGACATGAGCTCGTACAATTTTATTTCAATTATTTAAATGAGTTCACATTTAACACTAAAAATGAAACATACGCTCAACAATCAACATCGCAAAATACTTAAATTGATAAGATGACGTCATCATAAAGCTCTGAGAACTTACAGGGACCTCTTTGAAATAACTTTGGTTCGATTAACAATTTGCATAACATCCAAGCTGGCATTTACATCTAGATTCAAATCCAGCAGATTTCGATCGTCAATAAATGCCATTTCAATATCAATGTGTAGTTGTTGGGTCCACAAATAGTGTTTTCAATTTATGGAATGTATGGTAATGTGTTTGTATGAACATTGCCAAAGAGATGACCTCAGATAGCAGTAAAAAGGTCTACATCATCCTTAGACCCTCATGAAGACTTGTAAGACCAATGCCAGTATTAGAGCATTCCATGAAGGAAACCTCCAAGCCGAGAGTGATGCTGTCCTGAACTGATGGACTGAAAACTGGAGCGATCTCTATTAATACCCGTTTTAACCAGACCCCATTCTCCTTCAGAACGATCCCAGAACAGAAGCGGACGACGAAATACGGGATGAAGGTCAGCGCGGAGAAGTCAAAGATCATGCTGACCAGCATGAAGAACACCAGTGCAGACATCACCATGAACGGCGAGAAGCTGGAAGAAGTGACCAGCTTCAAGTTTCAAGTACATTGGGGCAACCCTGTCCACATATGATACCACTACCGCTTCTTCGCAAAGTAAAGGCTCTACAAAACCCTCGTAGTCTCTTCTTCCTACTGTCCAGTTGCGAATCTTTGACGCTTCACGCAGACACAGAACGCAGAATAGAGGCCCTTGGACACACGTGTCTCCGAAGACTGCTCCGCATCTCCTACAAAGAACACAAGATCAACGAGTGCGTCCGGAACATGACAGAAATACTTGTTTGCCCACGAGATCCCTTCTTTGCGACAGTCAAACGGCGAAAGCTGGATTGGTTTGGACAAGTCACCCGACTGTTGGAGCATCTCTGTGTCGTCGTTCCTCATTCCATACCCCCAACCAGGTTGGGGGTGGGGAATGAGGAACGACGACACAGAGAGTTAGGTTACCTAATGACAAAGGGAATGATAATTTTCGTATGACATTATTATTTAAAACCCCAAACCAACAGTTTACATTAACGTACAATTTCTGATGCTAAAAGTTATATGGTTTCCTGCCTAAATTATCTCAAACGTATATTATTATGCGTCTTTCTTTTCGTTTACATATATTTTAATAGATAGTGGTATTAGAGATAGGAACCGACATGGCATCATGTACTAGAATGGGCGTCACGATAATTAAAATTACATTACAGTCGTAATATTCATTAGAATGCAGGTCATTGCATAGTTTACGCAGTAGAGCGATATGTTGCATAATGTTCATGATTATGCAAAAATACTGGATGACACGAAAAATCAACGACAAACAAAGGCGAGATCGCCAAACTACGAGTATGCTGACACAATTTGATGTGCAGTTTACAGTATTTAATCATCTGAGCCGTATTATTTGAAGGGAAACAAATATGCTTAAGCGTATGATAACCGTGTTCAAAAACGAAATCTCGACGTATACATAATATTATTCGTAATCAATGTGCAAAGAAATAGTATATAATTTGCCTGAACAAGCCGTTACCATATCGCAGCCCCGATAGTACTTACGCTTTCTACGTAATGATATTTCTAATATAAACACCATTATGTTCGATATTGAAAATATTGAATTATGTTCATCATCAGGTGGTCATAATTTGTACTGTGTTGCGGTGTCAAAGTAGCGCACAAACACAGCATTCACATTCATTTTCCGTCAAGGTCAACAGATGCATAATTTTCCACCTTTCGCGGTCTGTACTAGGCTTGGTCTTACCAGTGTTATAGTGGTACAGGGCGTGTACCAGTGTTATCGTGGTACGGACCGTGTACCAGTGTAATCGTGGTACGGATCTTGTACCAGTGTTATCGTGGAACGGACCGTGTACCAGTGTTATCGTGGTACGGACCGTGTACCAGTGTTATCGTGGTACGGACCGTGTACCAGTGTTATCGTGGTACAGACCGTGTACGAGTATTATCGTGGTACGGACCGTGTACCAGTGTTATCGTGGAACGGGCCGTGTACCTTTGTTATCGTGGTACAGGTCGTGTACCAGTGGTATCTTTGTACGGACCGTGTACCTGTGTTATCGTGGTACAGACCGTGTACCAGTGTTATCGTGGTACGGACCGTGTACCAGTGTTATCGTGGTACAGACCGTGTTCCAGTGTTATAATGGTACGGACCGTGTTCCAGTGTTATCGTGGTACAGACCGTGTACCAGTATTATCGTGGTACGGACCGTGTACCTTTGTTATCGTGGTACAGACCGTGTACCAGTGGTATCTTTGTACGGACCGTGTACCTGTGTTATCGTGGTACGGACCGTGTACCAGTGTTATCGCGGTACGGACCGTGTTCCAGTGTTGTCGTGGTACAGACCGTGTACCAGTATTATCGTGGTACGAACCGTGTACCAGTGTTATCGTGGTACGGACCGTGTACCTGCATTATCGTGGTACAGACCGTGTACCAGTGTTATCGTGGTACGGATCGTGTACCAGTGTTATCGTGGTACGGACCGTGTACCTGTGTTATCGTGGTACGGACCATGTACCAGTGGTATCGTGGTACGGACCGTGTACCAGTGGTATCGTGGTACGGACCGTGTACCTGTGTTATCGTTGTACGGACCGTGTACCAGTGTTATCGTGGTACAGACCGTGTACCAGTGTACCAGTGTTTTCGTGGTACAAACCGTGTACCAGTGTTATCGTGGTACGGACCGTGTACCAGTGTTATCGAAGATATTTTTACAAAAAGTGATGTGAACAGTTTCGATTGCTTGTACGTACTCATATCCCTATATTTGGGATGCGTGACAAAGAGTGGGTTTGATCATGGTATCAAACATTTTGAACATTTCGAGAGGATGAAAGTAACCAACTGGCTTTTGAAAGTTATTCATTGAGAATAAGACATTTTGTGCTTGCACAGCTAGCTTATTAAGTGCCATTTTCCATGCTAATGAATCTGTAAAAAATAAGATCCATTTACTTGTATACTGGTATTGTTTTGACTTATTTGCCGCGAAAATACCAACGTACGGTGCTTTTTAATATTCCACGATTGCGAAATACAATTATCTATGTTTTATTGAGATTTACTTCCACCTCTGTGGTTTGACAGAATAACTAAATTAAATGAATCTGTTCTTGTATTTTTTTGTTTTGTTTCCGCGCAATTAGCCATATCGTCAGCGAACATTTAACAAGTGATGTCGGGAATATGATTGGTCACAATTGTGCAGAGCGAGCATTAGTTTTCCGCCTAAAAGAACGTTTGATGTATCTTATCAAGGTGTGTGTATCGAAAATTAAAAATGCAAAAAATACCAAAAACGAGATTTGTCGTGAAAGTTGCTCTGTTCAGTTCGCTAGTTTTAAACATGAGTTCCAAGAGATACAGCACATTCGAGATGAGAACCGGCATATCAACGACACGATACATCGAAACCCTTTAATCTTATGCGTTGTTCATTGCAGCGCTAGTCATTGCGAGTGTTCTGGTTTCTGTCACAATCAGCGTACCATAACGATTTGTTGCGAAGCAAGATTTTCTTGACCTTTTATAAAGACAAGTGAATAACAATAAATTAAAACTACATTAAGTAATGCAGAAAAAAAGAAATGCCATGTGGAGTTTTCCGATTTTATAGTTTTGAGTTGTATAGTTTGAAGGACAAACATCCTGCTAACGCGTATTAAAGACGTTTTTAAAACACAAACACACTATGTGTAGATAGATTATAAATATGTGTGTTGTGATAAGAAATAATACACATGTATAACAATTGAAGACAGTTATCAGTAATTTAGGTTTGTTAATCCATTGCAGACTCATCTGACCGAGATTTTAAGCCCTGGTCCAAATCAGGGTATTATTTAAGACGATGTACAAATGAATCGTGGGTATTCCTGGTAGCTTTCTAGCATCTTTATACGGCACTCATACAATTCATTGTTCGCGATGGAATAAGTAATGACATGAAATAGGTGGATTACATGTTGGTGATTGCTGACTGTTTTATGAGCAGGCAGCACCGAACTGAAGTATTTTAAATATAGCCAGTTAATATGTACGTTGTTACTTTATAGACGTTGTATTTTATTATTTACAATATACAATCAATACAAGTTTTGTAAAATGAAATCAATTAGCAATTGGCACAACCATGTTTACAGATAAGCAAGGGCCCCATGTCCAATTCTGAGGTGTGTAAAAAACGATCCTTAACATGAAACTGTTGAAATATGTTGTTGTCGCTTGCTTGAACCTTTTTTAATAAGTTATTTGTTATCATCGAAAAGTCCGACAATTAACAAAGTAACAATTTACTAATTCGCTAACTTATTTGTCAATTCGGTGACTGCAGCTTTAATCATACTTATCTATTAAATGTTGTATTGTTTGTCTGCTCGTGTGTTGTTTTGGTGATTTAAAGTAAGGAAACACTGGAGGACAAATATGTTTCGCCTGATTATGTTTCTGAACTGCATTATGTGTGTATATTCAATTGTGGTGAGAACGTGTTCAGTGTATTTAAACCTGAGTACCTGAAAGAACCTCAGTCTTTCTAATTTTTGACAGGCAATTACAATTAATAATCCGCGAAAAAATCAACGCCGGACAAAATAAATGAAATTGTGCTCACCACTTCGCTATCGAGTAGCGTTACAAAAGTGTTTCCTTTAAAGATATTTACCTGCTATGTAAGCCGGGCAAGGAGCGTTACCTGGCGATATATTTTGAAGATATGTATTGTACCAGAATATAAAAAATAAAACTTACTCAAAGATAAAGCAGCTACATACATATTATTAAGATCATTATTAGTAACTTTATCACGTGAAACAAATAATTATTGTTTAAGAAAGACTATAGTTTTGATGAGTGTTATTAAAACTGATGTAATTTTGACTTGTAAAAGTATATGCACGTTCTGTTTTTAATCTGTTTGTAAATGAAAAACTATTCCGTAAGTTTGGACTTTTCTAAGCTTCGTTTTTGTCAGATATATGTTCTGATGCATGCCAATATTGTAAATACGTTTATATAAAACGAAAGCTTATGTATTTGCAAAGGTGTCTTACATTGAGTATTGCTAATCAGTGATAAGAAGGTTTCATGTAAATATATATTAATATGTTTAGCTATGCTCTTATTCGAAACTTTTTATCAGCACAAAAAGATCAGGTTTGTTAGATTTCGCAAAATATCGAAAACGGACCTGTTTGCGGCTTCTGTATTAAAGAAAGCAAAACGCTAAAATCTCTTCAAGAACAACGAAGCATTTACTTTGTGCCGGTGTTTATACTTTCTTCATGCTGTGCCATGGCATAACGTTTTTAGTCAATTCTATGTTGCAATTAAACACTGAAGGACAGGAACATCTCAATAAACAATAACTTATATCGCGGTTGGCGCCAGTTTTAATCGTTGTGTTTTTAGTCATGGAATTATCGTAATGATATTTAAATATCTGTTATTGTCAATGCTTAAATTCAATATTGTTAGTCGTATTAAATATTGACATTGTGTAAATGTTCAAAGAAAATAAGTATACGGTTAACACTTTCAACTGCAGCAAATTGTTAATCAGGATTAATGTATCGTAAATTATTGCCATCTATTCGTACTTCGACATCGTGGTCAACGCTGTCGATCATAGGCAAGGAAAACCTCGCGTTCTGTTTCGATCTTTTTCGATCGTAAGAATTAATGAAATCGATTTTTAATCAGACTGTATTTATACCATTCAGGCCCAGTCGTTGCTCTCATCGTAAATACAATCGATTATGTCGTAACATACAAAATATATCGCAACCCTTGTCCTATTTTATCGCAATGGAGCGGATTGATGGAAACATATCACATCGTACAATAACGTTCTTATTTGGGGAACTTATTTTGGCAAATCGAGACCGAATCGCGGATTATTTAATACACCCCACCTGATTTCGAGGAAACTAATTTTGGCAAATCGACACCCAATCGCGGAATAATTTAATACACCTCACCTAATTGCATCTAAACTTGAGATAAGACCGTGTCAAATTGTGGCACCTATAATTTTCGTATCCTGAAAAGATTGCAATAGGGGGGTACATCAGCGGAGAAAATCTTACGGGCACGGATATAATATCGTATCTGATCCTGAAATCTTAGAAAATAACCACGATCGGTAAGGCATGGCCGAGTCACTTGTGTTGGATCGTATGACAGTGGGAGCGTAGGATTAATACCTGGTAGGATCGTCAAGATTACCGATACTTCAGATTGTAGACCACAATTGCATCTATGTTGCCAATAGTTATAGTGTGAACGTAGCATATAGTTGCTTTATACAAGAATACATGACAGACCCTTAATTTCGAATGGTGAAAGTAATAGTTACAGGGTGCTCACACTACAATCAGACTTTTGCGCTTTTGTTATTTGGAGGTATGTTTTGTTGGTTTTATGATTTTTTATTAAAACTAGCATTTGAGTTTTTAGTGGATATCCGCTTACGAAATATAAATTCAAGGTTTAGTTGCAAAGTCTTCAATATGTTTGTAACTACAATAATTACAAGTAGCCTTGTTGAAAGATATACTCGGTAAGCAATTTGCTGTCATTAGCATTTGAAAAATATGCCGATTCCATAAAACATTTGCACGGTAACTAAGCGTATCTTAAACTAAAATAAAGTCACGCGTCTTGCGACGATATACGAATAAGCCCTTGAAAAGTTTGTTTTTGTTTATTACAATCGTAAGCATTCCACAAACGGTGATATTAAACTACTTGTAAGAGTGAGCCAGTAAAACTGTTGAGGATATCTTCTTGCACGTGGACCAGGTCACCACTGCCCCCATGGTGCTGCACAAACACTGCGTCCCCAGCGTTCAGTTTGGCAATGGTTGTTTCGGAGGAGCAAGCCGTATAAGTAGCATCACCCGCCTGTACTTTACCAATTATTTCACTGTTCCTAAGTAGATCTAGTGCGATGTAATGAGCACCGGCCGAGCATACGTACACAGAAAACAAGTAGGTACCGTTCAACGGTGCGACGAATCCACCCAGATGTTGATTGTAGGCATTTCCAAGGTTCAGCTTCACGTCATCAAAAATGATGCGCTGATTTGGTCCGGGACTGACAGCACGGGTCAGACTAGCTTTGAAGGCAATCGGACCATGATCTACAAAGGAAATATCATAAACTATTATAAAACTCAGCCCGAAAATCATGCAAACACACGTGTTTAAAG
Source organism: Dreissena polymorpha (assembly GCF_020536995.1). Taxonomy (NCBI): domain Eukaryota; kingdom Metazoa; phylum Mollusca; class Bivalvia; order Myida; family Dreissenidae; genus Dreissena; species Dreissena polymorpha. Next base: position 56,652,818 of record NC_068362.1, read on the forward strand.
CAAGTTTGAGTGAGTTAAAATGATGACTTCTAACATGTCCAACAGGTTTTATTATAGCCACCAAAGGAAGCCTATCCCGCCTAATGGCGGCCAAGTTTTTAAATGCACAAGAAACATATCTAACTATTAAAGGGGCCTTTTCACAGATTTTGGCATTTTTTGACTTATTCATTAAATGCTTTATATCGATAAATGTAAACATTGGATCGTAAAATCTCCAGTAAAAAATCAAGAATAAAATTAAAAAAAGGAAAAGATCATTGCCCGGACCAGGTTTCGAACCAGTGACCCCTGGAGTCCTGCCAGAGTCCTGAAGTAAAAACGCATAAGCCTACTGAGCTATTCCGCCGAGTACATATACCTACGTATTTTATACCTTAAATAAGCAATCTTCGTAGTTTCACAAAAATTAAACGACAAAAACAGAACTCTCCAAATTATTCAATCGTTTCGCGTTGCAACGCTTTATAATTTTTAGGTTTTAAAATCGTCAAAAGATGCATATAATGGCTATATTAGACCATGGTAAATGTTCAGTATTACTGTTTCCTCACAAATATCATAACTAAAACGAAAATTTGCGAATCTGAAACAACTTTTTTCAATTTTGTCAATTTACCAAAGCGTGAAAAGATCCCTTTAAATGAAGGTATAAGTACAAATGATCAGATATTTTTTGTGAAAACTGCTTAAAACAAATAAGCAAACAAAACAGATAAACACGAACACTTACTGTATTTGGCTTCAAGATCATTAAATCTGTTCGTCAGAGTATCCAGTCGTTGTAAGATTTCTGGAAGGTCTAATTCATTAACAAATCGAGATTGATTGGCTTCAGCGGAGGCCAATATCAGACCAAAAGCAAACAACATAATTAATTGAAGCATGGTGTTCTGTAAATTAGCTTTTTCCTGATTATTATCAATGTCTTTCTATTAGATGGCAATGGCTATATATGTAGTGTGTTCCACTAGCCGGTATCATTAGATGCCTTATCTAAAATGGCATCAAAATAGGACATATTGCACGTATTGACGTACTATCCTAAGCGTGTAGACTTTAAATTTTCAATACAGACATATAAGAAAACTGTTTGCACCACTGCACCACATGGTTTTGATGTTTATTGTGATAATTAAAAATCTAACACAAGGGGATGGCGTGGAACTAAATGTATGGCAAATATGTATTATTAAAAATAAGTGGAGTATGATGATTTTTTTACAGTTAATGTCCCCTAGTGTTTTACAAAACTAAACTGGTCAACAATGGTAGATTTCCCCTGGGGTTTTATTATTTAACTTTTCATGATGTCTGCAGCATGCCATACAAATGCATGGGCCAATCGCGATTCAAGCAAAGGCCAATTTTAATCCAGATCAAAATTTATAATTAACTCGAACGCTGTTTTCTGTATGTGGTATTACAAAAGTTTGTAGTTCCGATTCGTTACATAAAATTTATTCAAATGCGTATCAAAAACCACTGTTTTATTTACATTGACATCGACTTGCTACTTCAGTTACTTAGCCTTGAGTTTTAAAATAGTAAATACAATATTGTTCTTGGTAATTTAGCTAAAGGTTCGGGTCCGAATCTGTAGAATTAGTTGCTTCGCTATTGTTTCTAGAACATGAATAATTGTCACGTTTTTATCTATTTTCTCTGACGATCTAGACTGAACAGCACTGCTAACCAAACGCAGACATACACCTAAATAAAATGGTTGTAAGTTAGGCAGCAGTCAAATTTTGACAGCAATGAAATCAATGACGCAGATATTAGCACGTACAATTTTATTTCAATTATTCAAATGAGTTCACAGTAAACACTTAAAATGAAACATTCGCTGAATATTCAACATCGCAAAATACTTAAATTGATAAGTCGGCGTCACCATAAAGTTCAGAGGACTTACAGGGACCTCTTTGAATAACATTGGTTCGATTAACACTTTGCATAACATCCACGCCGGCATTCACATATAGATTCAAATCCACCTACAGGCCCGTAGGCAGGGTTTTTAAAAGGGGAGTGCGAATTTTCCCTAGAAAATTTTCAAAATAAAACTTAAAATCCTGCATTCTGGTGACTTTTTATCTGTTTTTAGAGTTAAGAGACTGAAGTTATAGAGCATTTTTATATGAAATTTCACTTTCATTGACCAAACTCAGTGGCGGATGGACATGAATATAACATACATGAATTCCCCACTACCGTTTTTCAATAACCACCTTTTCTGATCAGTCACGGAAATACATTATTTTATACGTTGTTTAACCCGACACTAGTATGCGCGCACACACTTTGTTTACATATGCAATAACAAATTTATAGAATGTAAAATCAACAATAAGAACAGTATCATTATTTATTGGAATCTTGATAAAATTGGTGTCTTTTACCATTCCAAAATTCTACCATTCTTAAATAAAGCAAATTAAAAGGAAATGTTTTACTTTTTTTCAAAACAATTGTTTGTCTGCTACTATTGATAGTACCAGAGGCCTAGCATTGCTCTAAACTTGCCAATAGTGCATTGTACAACAAACACTGATTAACAAAACTTGGTCTTCTCTAATCTGCATCAATACTTAACAGAAATCAACATGGTATAACTGGTTACTTTTATTATTTTAAAACTATTTTTAACCAATAATTTATCTATTTGTAAACGAATTTCAGAAACATATAACAAATAAGGCTTCATAAAAACCCTATAACCACAAACTGGCCTTATGGCCTCAAAGTCCTAAACAAAAATATGGACTTATTTGCCCATTATGCTTAAGATCCGTCACAGTTAATGAACATTAAACGTTAACGTCCACCTGATCATATGTTATAACGTTTTAAATTCATTTTAACACCTGTTTAAGAGTATGACATATTTTCAAGTGTCAAGTTTGACATAATAAAACATAGTGGTAAGTTCTGTGTGTGGAGCTATCTTGGAAATGACTTCATCGAGAAAGTAATTTCATGGTGACCTGTCGGTAGCCTATCGAATTCAACATTATTGTAACGCTTAAATACGAAGACTCACTACATTCCGGGTAAAAGAGAAATAACTGTTTTTGCGTAGAATAAAGTTGGCTGCAACTTATAGTACTTTTTTTTACTCGACAAAAAAGATTGGGTGCGAATGCACCCAATGCACCCCCCCCCTGGCTACGGGTATGTCACCAGATTTCGATTATGGAATGTATTGTAATGTGTTTGTATGAGCATTGCCAAAGAGATGACCTCAGATAGCAGTAAAAAGGTCTACATCATCCTTAGACCCTCATGAAGACTTGTAAGACCAATGCCAGTATTAGAGCATTCGATGAAGGAAACCTCCAAACCAAGAGTGATGCTGTCCTGAATAGATGAACTGAAAACTGGAGCAATTTCTATAAATACCCGTTTGCACCAGACCCCAGTCTCCTTCAGAACGATCCCAGACCAGAAGCGGATGACGAAATGCGGGATGAAGGTCAGCGCGGAGAAGTCAAAGATCATGCCGAGCAGCATGTAAAACACCAGTGCAGACATCACCATGAACGGCGAAAAGCTGGAAGAAGTGACCAGCATCAAGAACACTGGGGCAACCCTGTCCACGGATGATACCACTACCGCATCTTCACAAAGTACAGGCTCTACAAGTTCCTTGTAGTCTCTCCATCCTACTGTCCAGTTGCGCATCTTTGACTCTTCACGCAGACACAGAACGCAGAATAGAGGCCCTTGGACACACGTGTCTCCGAAGACTGCTCCGCATTTCCTACAAAGAACACAAGACCAACAAGTGTGTCCGGAACATGACAGAAATATGCGTTTGCCCACAAGAGCCCTTTCTTGCGACAGTCAAACGGCGAAAGCTGGATTGGTTTGGAGACGTCACCCAACTGTTGGAGGAGCTCTGTGTCTTCGTTCCTCATTTCAACCCCCAACCCAAGTAACCAGACCGGTTAAGGGAATGATAATGTTCGTATGATATTATTATTTAAAAACCCAAACCAACAGTTTACTTTAACGTACAATTTCTGATGCTAAAAGTTATATGGTTTCCTGCCTAAATTATCCCAAACTTACATACGCGTCTTTCTTTCCATTTACATATACATGTAGTTCAATAGATAGTGGTGTTAGAGATAGAAACCGACAGGGCATCATGTACTAGAATGGGTTTCACGATAATTGAAATCATCTTATAGTTGCCTATGTTCATTAGAATGCAGGTCATTGCCAAGTTTACTCAGTAGAGCGATATGTTTCACAGCAAGATGTTCATGATCATACACAAATATTGGATGACACAAAAAGTCAAGGACAAAAAAGCCTAGATCGCCAAACTACGAGTATGCTGACACAGTTTGATGTGCAATTTACAGTATTTAATCCTCTGAGCCGTATTATTTGAAGGGAAAAAAATATGCTTAAGCGTATGACAACCATTTTCAAAAACAAAACACAATATTGACTAAATAATTTTATTCGTATTCATTGTGCAAAGAAATAGTATATAATTTGCCTGAACAAGCTGTTAGCTTATCGCAACCCCGATAGTACCTACGCGTTCTTATATAAACACCATTATGTTCGATATTGAAAATATTGAATTATGTTCATCATCAGGCGGTCATAATTTGTATTGTGTTGCGGTTTCAAAGTAGCGCATAAACACAGCATTTGCATTCATTTGCCATCATCGTCAACAGATTCATAATTGACCTTCTTTCTGCGCGGTCTGTACACTGCTTGGTCTTACCATTGTTATGGTGGTACGGACCGTGTAGCCGTGTTATCGTGGTTATGGTGGTACGGACCATGTAGCCGTGTTATCGTGGTACGGACCGTGTACCAGTGTTATCGTGGTTATGGTGGCACAAACCGTGTACCAGTGTTATCGTGGTACGGACCTTGTATCAGTGTTATCGTGGTACGTGCCGTGAACCAGTGTTATCGTGGTACGGACAGTGTAAAATTGTTATCGTGGTACGGACCATGAACCAGTGTTATCGTGGTACGGACCGTGTACCAGTGTTATCGTGGTACGGACCGTATACCAGTGTTATCGTGGTACGGACCGTGTATCAGTGTTATCGTGGTACGGACCGTGTACCAGTGTTATCGTGGTACGGATCGTGTACCAGTGTTATCGTGGTACAGACCATGTTATCGTATTTTCGTGGTACGGATTGTATACCAGTGTTATCATGGTATGGACTGTGTACCAGTGTTATCGTGGTATGGACCGTGTATCAAATGTTATCGTGGTACAAACCGTGTACCAGTGTTATCATGGTTGGGACCGTGTACCAGTGTTATTGTGGTACGGACCGTGTACCAGTGTTATCGTGGTATGGACCGTGTAGCAGTGTTATCGTGGTACGGACTGTGTACCAATGCTATCGTGGTAGTCGTGGTACGGACCGTGTACCAGTGTTATCGTGGTACGGGCCGTGTATCATTGTTATTGTGATACGGACCGTGTACCAGTGTTATTGTGGCTATCATGGTACGGACCGTGTACCCGTGTTATCATGGAAAGGACCGTGTACCCGTGTTTTTCTGGTACGGACCGTGTATCAGTGTAATCGTCGTACGGACCGTGTACCAGTGTTATCGTGGTACGGACCGTATACCAGTGTTATCGTGGTACGGACCGTGTATCAGTGTTATCGTGGTACGGACCGTGCACCAGTGTTATCGTGGTACGGACCATGTACCATGGTTATCGCGGTACGGACCGTGTACCAGTATTATCGTAGTACGGACCGTGTACCAGTGTTAACGTGGTACGGACTGTGTACCAGTATTATCGTGGTACGGACTGTGTACCAGTGTTATCGTGGTACGGACTGTGTACCAGTATTATTGTGGTACGGACTGTGTACCAGTGTTATCGTGTTACGGACCGTGTACCAGTGTTACCGTGGTACGGACCATGTACCAGTGTTATCGTGGTACGGACTGTGTACCATGGTTATCGTGGTACGGACCGTGTACCAGTGTCATCGTGGTACGGACCGTGTACCAGTGTTATCGTGGTACGGACCGTATACCAGTGTTATCGTGGTACGGACCGTGTATCAGTGTTATCGTGGTACGGACCGTGTACCAGTGTTATCGTGGTACGGACCATGTACCATGGTTATCGCGGTACGGACCGTGTACCAGTATTATCGTAGTACGGACCGTGTACCAGTGTTAACGTGGTACGGACTGTGTACCAGTATTATCGTGGTACGGACTGTGTACCAGTGTTATCGTGGTACGGACTGTGTACCAGTATTATTGTGGTACGGACTGTGTACCAGTATTATCGTGGTACGGACTGTGTACCAGTGTTATCGTGTTACGGACCGTGTACCAGTGTTACCGTGGTACGGACTGTGTACCAGTATTATTGTGGTACGGACCGTGTACCAGTGTTATCGTGTTACGGACTGTGTACCAGTATTATCGTGGTACGGACCGTGTACCAGTATTATCGTGGTAAGGACTGTGTACCAGTATTATCGTGTTACGGACCGTGTACCAGTGTTATCGTGTTACGGACTGTGTACCAGTATTATTGTGGTACGGACCGTGTACCAGTATTATCGTGGTACGGACTGTGTACCAGTATTATCGTGGTACGGACCGTGTACCAGTTTTATCGTGGTACGGACAGTGTACCAGTATTATCGTGGTACGGACCGTGTACCAGTATTATCGTGGAACGGACCGTGATACACTCACGAGGAGGCTGAGATGAGTACATTGTATGCGGTGTAACACGCGCTGGAAAGAATGACTGCACAAAAACCTTACACTGGCGAAATTTATTTATTTTCAGAAAATTGAACATAAATACCAATGCTAATGCTTTTCATATTAAAACGTATATTTCCATTTGTGTTAAAGATTAAAGATGAAGAATGTGATTGACTTGTGGAATGTTGAAAGTCAATGCCTCTAAAAGTATACATTTTTCCAATTAAGCCAATGACAAAGAATGACGACGAAATTACCAATGTAGCCTATATGAAACTTCGTGTGATCTCCGATAGGTACTGATCTCTGCCTAGAAAAGTTTCAACTTCTCCCAAGCTATTACTATACAATTAATTGTAATTCATTCAAAGTCGCAAACATCACCATGTGATTGTTTTAAAATAAAAAGCAAAGCTCGCGTGCGCTTTAAATAAAATATTTGAACCGCTAAAAACGTGACTTCCACAAGCGAAAATTGGCATATATTTTAATTAATTGAATTTAAGATATTTACAGACTAAACTAAAATATGTGTAATAGTTTATCAGGGCAAGAAAAAGTTTGAATAAAAAGTTTGCAATATTTGTGAATCGAACCAGGGACTCTATTCCAATACCACTTCTACTGAGCCACGCAGACTTTTGAAAGTGAAGATTTCAAAAGCTACCGGACTGTTAATAATACAGGTATTTTCCAAATTATCGATTAACTATATCAGTGCTGGAACCGAATTTTGAAGGCCTTTGCAAACAGTTTGGATCCAGATGAGACGCCACGTTCTGTGGCGTCTCATCTGGATCCAAACTGTTTGCTATTCTTTTAGTATTCTTTGAAAAAAATCGAAGAAAATGCTGATTTTAGAAATTCAGCAGACGACAAATTCCCAGCATGCAAAGGGTTAAAAGGGTTGTCTGTGTCAGGAGAGCAATTTCGCTCGTTCTATAGTTATTGCAATTCATGTATTCTTTTTTGAAGCTCATGGATATTTCATTGTCATTTTTGTCAACGCCCAACAAACTGTCTCGCATCACAGCAGTACTTCGAAACATCAAGTACATAGGTCAGAAAAGTACTCCATTGGATCCTCTCTCACTAAGTACAACACGGAAATGGCAAAGCTGGAAGTGGAAGAAGACAAACACACGAACATAGTCCGTCTAGAAAAAATTAATACAATCATCACCGATCAGTTCAAAACTAAACAGCCAGAGGATGATTACAATTACCTGTCCACACTTTAAAAAGGTTATCATATTCTGACTGCGTACAGGGTACACTATTCTGAAGCACTTTCTGTTCATAATGCATCTGTGAGGCAAGGTAAAACCTGTCTACTATAAAGTGACAAAAGGTTTCATGGTCTCATAGTGCACAAGGTAGCGCCTGACCAGACTGTGTGAATGCGCAGGCTGGTCTGGAAATACACTGGTCGCACATTGCATGAGGCCCTTTTTGGCATAACACAGGTTATAAAGTATTTGAAACTTTAGAGTGCTACTGGTTACTTATTGCAAAAATACTTGTTGTTGTACTATTGAAAAAATAGGCGATACAAACATACTACTGTGTTACATTTTATTTCGAGAAAGAAATTGGTAGACAATATTTTTCTTCAACCACTGATTCTTTAGAGCACAGACATACAAATAGTAATAGAGGAGAGAAGATGAAAACTTCAATAGACTATGCATGTTAATCTAACATAAAATACAGAACATATAGTGAAAAATACACAGTATTCATCATGTTCAATTACATTTACTCTGGGCATATAAATATACTGCGAATAAATATGAGTCCATGTTAAAGTAAGCAATGAGCTAATATTTGCCAATTTCAATATACTCCATACAAACATAAGCAACATCCATGCATAACAAAACTGCCAAAGATGTATTCAGCGAAATGTCTACTACGCATTATCAATTTGTTAAAACTTTTGTTTATGCAGTATGATTTGTCAAAGAGAGATATACAATAACTATGAAACAGTATTCGAGTTTGATACATGCTTTTGCAATGATTTACACATTAACTACTCCCTCTCGGCCAAAAAACATGTATATTAATTATAAAAATAATATGTGTGTACATTCATATAAATATATACAGAAACTTACTGATAAAAACACACGTACGGTAAAAAAAATCAGCCCTGTTTTTCCATTAAGACATTGAAACATCAATAACAAGCGACGTGTTTGTGAAACACTATGTCCCCATATATTTGACCTTTGACCTTGAAGAATGACCTTGACCTTTCACCACTCAAAATGTGCAGCTCCATGAGATACACATGCATGCCAAATATCAAGTTGCTATCTTCAATATTGCAAGTGTACATTAAATGAGCAATTTTGACCCATATATTTGACCTTGAAGGATGATCTTAACTTCTCACCACTCAAAATGTGCAGCTCCATGAGATACACATGCATGCCAAATATGAAGTTGCTATCTTCAATATTGCAATAGTTATGGCAAATGTTAAAGTTTGCCAAAACAAACCAACCAACAAACCAACAGACAGGGCAAAAACAATATGTCCCCCACTATAGTGGTGGGGGACATAATAACTTACAACAGCATGTTTATGAAGAAAGGTATTGTCACATAAATATTAGGTTTTTAAATGAAATGAACTTCAATCTTCTGCAATTTCACCCTATTTCTGCAAACATTCAATGTATGAAGTTATCCACGTTTTCCAATCATGGCTGACCAACTGATTCATTAACTTCAACTTACAAATATCTTAGACACAAGAATGTGTCACTAAGACTAATGCCCCAATGCCCAAATCCACAGCATAATCTATGTTGGACAAAAAGCCATAGTTCTGCTAAAACGTCTTGAAGCCTAACTTCCTATCTTTACAATCATCTACATATTAAGGTTATTCAGTGCAAAAATTGTAGGGAAATCTGCCAAGCAAATCATCAGGAGTTTAAACACAAAATGTTGAGACTGTATTATATTCTATAGTGGAAAAAGACAATAAATAAGGCCATAATTCAGCCAAAACCCCAAGCAGGCCCAAATCCTTTCTCTAAAATCATATATAGATTCTGGTCATTTAACTTTGAACGTTTGATAAACATTCAACCAGAAGTAAAAGTAGAGATGGAAATACAACATTTTAGGAACAAATTATTGCCTTGTTGACATGCAGAGAAAGGGTCATAATTCTTCCAAAACTCATCACAGACAAAGTTCCAATCTTTATCTTCACGTACACAATTTATAGTGAAAATTTACAGTGAGAAATCCATAATTTTATAAGGAGATGAAAATACACACATTTTGGATTATATCTTTTAAAGTGGAAAAACAAAGAACCAAAATTCTTCCAAGATTTATGAAGCCCAAATCTTTTTTTACGATCATCATCATGTTAAGCACAATCAACTATGAAATTGAAGCAGATCCACCCAATACTTTAAGAGTAGAAGATTTGAAAACACAAATGTCGAGCCTTACAGACATACATACGGCATACGCAGGGACAATAGCAATACTTAATGCATCCCATAAAGGGAGGGCATAAAAATCTGATGTTATAGTTAAGAACACAATTAAAATATGAAATAAGAACACAATCCCCACACAGAGGATCCTCTAGCTTTCTTCCTCAATCTTCTGTTCGTTGGCCTGACGCAGGGGTAGGCGAGTCTTGCGTGGCGTGACATTGATGAAGTTCTTCTTTTGTTTTTTGTTTCCGATTGGTCGGCCTTGACGATCGTTCTCTTTGCACTCGAGGTTGGACCTCTACAAGAATGATTTAAATACTAATTAATTTAGTTATTTTCTGTATTTAAAAGTAATTTATAAGGAGTAAATAAGTAAAGCGTCAGTCATGGCGATTAAACATATGTGCCCGGCATTCAAAAAGTGTATGTTTGTTTTAAAAAAAACAAAGCATACTTTCAACAAAAGACTGGATATTCATAATGAAGAGACTTCCTTAAAACAAATTATACAATAAAATCAGAAAGTGCTGTCCCCGATTAGCCTGGGCAGGCTGCACAGGCTAAATTAGGATAACACTTTATGCACATGAATTTAGCCCAGTTTTCCAAAAATAAGGCTCTGGATTCTGTCTTATGACAGATCTAACAACAAACTTACGTTGATAGTGAATTTTTTAATCTAATACAAAATGAAAATTCCTGTTTTCCCAGAGGAAGTCTTTTCAAGTGAACCCCCTCCACATAGATTTGTTTTTTGACGCATTTGTGGTCCATAATAAAGTAACATTTAATAAAATACCTTTCGTACTAAATTCAAGTTTTAAAGGCTTTATTTCCAAAATAAATTCCAAGCGAGTTACTGCAGGCTGTTCTGGTTTTATGCTGGTTACAAAAGCCATTTTCACTTTGCTTTTATGGGGGGAAAGGGTTAAACACAACGCGGCCAGTCTCACCTTGCTGACTCCACTGACGGCCGACAGACCGGAGATCTCGGAGTACCCGGAGGTGGAAGACTTAACACTGACCGTGTCACTCTTGTCACTCACATCCAGTTGTTCGTTGTCTGGGCCCTGAATGACGATTGAGCATTTCTTCTAGATGGCGACCATGACGGTGATGAGGATGGAATGAACGGGTGAGGTATGAGACAAATGAATGACAAATGAACAGGACATTTCATACATGCAGATTTCGAACTAACATAATTAACGGACAATGTGACATGGCAGAAGGCACAATTATACAATTTACTGAAATGTTTTTTTCCAGGTGCTAAAGATATTATTAGAATTAAATGCATGGAGACAAAGCATGGGCCAAATTAGAAATGTGTAAACAGTTACTTTCACAAAAAAGAATAACTAGTGGGGAATACAATTTTCGTTCTCTATAATCACATACATGTAAAGGATGTTAGAGTTCACCAAAGCTAATTCTGTATTCATATTATTTTACGTACTAACGTTGAGTAGATTTGACACATATTACTTATTCCACACACCATAGCTTGAGAGGGATAAATATATCAGCTGCATTCTGGGTAAACCAGGCTTAAAACAAATTTTTTAAATAAAATTCATTTTAATTATTAAATACTTACCTGTTATCGTATGCTTATACTTTCCAAGGGGAAATAACTCATCCGGAATTTTAACTGGGAATCCGCCACCCCAATACCGTAATACAGGCCAGGTTAAACATAGTGCAATGCAACCTAGCCAAAAATCGGTAACCAACCCTCAATATTCTTTCAATATATATACAAAAATATTAATCGAAATGCGGGGTGGGAGGTGGGACTTACCGATAACAGGTAAGTATTTAATAATTAAAATGAATTTTATTTAAAAAATTTGTTTTAATGTCATAAATACTGACCTGTTATCGTATGCTGATTTTGCAGCTGCGGTGGGAAGGTTCGTATATATTTTCCCAACACAGTAGAACCCATAAACAGGGTTATCAGCTAATGATATCAAGTAATCTTCGTTAAAACGGTATTAATTATGACTTCTCGGACAGAGTAATATGTCTATGTCGTAAAGAAGACACTACCGTTAGTGAAACCACAACAAGCCCAAACGTATACAAATTGTATTGTTGGCACTTCAGAAAACGAAGATAAAAAGATGACAAGGTGGTCGGATTCCTCCAGGAAACAGCTTAGAGCACGTCAAAAAGTGGGGTGTGATTAATATATGCCCACAAAACAGACAGAGCTCTTAATTCATGCGGTCAGATCCTAAAAAGGAATGAATCCTTAGATAGGATAAGATTAACTTTCCTTAGTCGAGGTCTAACCCCGAGAAATAGAAGCCGCAGACACATCCCCCCCCCTTTTTTGGGGAAAAGAAGAGTGTCTTTGAGAACCTCGAATGGACTTCTGACTAACACTGCTGAGATAGAACTTCAAAGCCCTGATTGCCCAAAGAAGTTTATCCTCATCTTCATGACTACCAGTTTAAGAAAACTTGGAAACTTGAAGGTAGAAGCCATATAGAGGACTTGATATTAAGCAAGGAATCCTGGCTGACACAACAAAGTGAAAACGACAGTAGATCCAACTGGAATTGGTCGTATTCAACAGAAAAAGCATGAATTTCACTTCTCCGTATGGTAAAAGCCATAATAAGAAGGAAAACCGTCTTAAAATTATATTGGAACTGTTAATAAGCCTGATGAAAAAGGTTCATAGGGAGCTCATTAAGCATCCCAACATGGTACACAAGTCAAAACCGCTTAAGAAGGTAAAGGAACGAAAAACATAGTGTTGACGTTCCATAGTTTGGATCAGTTCCAAAATAGGTAAGACAGCACAGAGTTGCGATGACTTACACAAAACAAGGTATACGAAAGCATAATCTCTATCCTTTGATGAAGAAAAGAACAAATTTCTTATCATCAAGAAAAAGATGAGAAAAACCTCTATGTATCTAGCAGAGTGATTAAGGTAATAACTATGCTCTCAATTACCCAGTAAAAAATGAATTTCCATAGAACCTTTATACAGTTCTGATGGAATTATCCTTGCACAAGTAACAAGGATTGAAACTCTAACAGAAAAACGTTCTTCTGTAGAGATAACTAAAAGTTATTAATGGCCAGACATGAAGTGGCACATGTTTGGATCAGTAAAAATATGTCTCAGTGAGATATGATATTTGACCTGTGAAGAAGTTTCCTGAAAATAATTGTACAGGAGACTTAAAAGGTCGTAGAACCATAATCCCATGGTTCATTAAGTATATTTCATGAAATTATGGCAAAAACTCAGTTATTGCAAAAACTCACCAAGAAGGCAAGATATTCCAGTTTATGTCAATGGACAAATGTATAACAATCGCACACCCTGCTGGATCGATTTCTGTGAACTGCAAAGTCTGCATTGTTGACGTTGTTCAGCATACCGGTATACACTGCGATATACGATCGCATAACGCTAATAACTAGCGTTTGATGATAAACAACATTCTTTGATATACTAAGTACACCATGCAACTCGTCTGCAACTTCACTGCCGCGCATGCGCAATTACATTATTGAACCCAACGGAAAAATAATTCGAAAGAAAGAACTGCAGGACAAAACGTCCAACAGGGCGTTGAGACGAACTGGTATGAGAAAGACGATAGAGAAAATGTGTTGTTCTTGCAAAGAACGAATAAGTTCCTGATTTCCAGTTACAAGGAGTGATAATATGATCACCTCCGTGTCTGTAAGTAAACCACGACCGATGTGTGATAGTTGAAACCATCACAAAGGAATCGTGAAAATGTGTTGTAAATGAAAAACAGCTAAAAAGAATTTTCGCTTTTCAAGATGTAGATGTGCAGGTGATATTCGTTAGGATACCACATAATTGAGAAAATCAAGATACGTTGTTCTATGTGATCGTCCATAACCTTATCTGCTCACATCTGTATAAGATGTAAGGAAGGTTGTGGTAGAATAAACTATATTCTTGCCAAGATAATCTTCTAGTCTAGACACCACTGAATAGTGGTAAATAATGACAAAAAGATGGAAATCTGTGTCATTAAATAATCCCGAGATTAATACAATTATCTAAAAAATAAAGCTGAAACGGACGTAAGAAAAGACGTCTCAGCAGAAGGACCGGTGACCGGACCGGTAAATACCGACCGGTGACCGGAACCATTTGTCAAGGATGGGTGGGCAAAGAAACCACGGCAAGCCGAACTTTCCTACTCCAAACACACTTGAAAATTGGTAGAATAGGACAGTGTTTAACACTTATAAGTTTATGACCTATCTACAGAATATAGCCTCTTCTTGAACCAATAACAGGCGCCTTTAAAATCCTGGTTAATACAGGTCGCGAAGTCATCGATTACGAAGTACGTAAATATGATTGATAGTGGTACCTCCGGAATCGGAGGTGTGATGGCAGAAAAAGGTGAAAACCCTAGTGGTAACCTTAAGCGGGTCCACGCTTGCCGGTAGAATGCATGGAAGTCTTAAATTCTGACTTGATTAATCCATTTACTTCAAGACTTCTAACCGGGACGAATTCCGAAAGGAATACGACCAGTTATAGGAAGACGGCCTGTTATGGCCAGAAGTGTAATAGAAGAATAACTTTAAGATGAGGTCCCTCCAGATCCTAGGATCTAAGATCTGAGTTCAATAGGTCCTAAGCCATCTACAAGACTGTAGCCGCTATGCGGTCAATCTGATAGGCAATCCTAGGTATCAGAACTCTTGTTGATTCCAGTAGCTTGAAAATATGCACTGCCGTAGGAGCAATAGAAAAGCAGAAGTCGATACAAATGTCGTCTTGCTAATCCTGCTAGCGTCATTAATGTGTCCCAACTGTTCCGTGACACTGACTGCAAAGTCTGTAGCCGACAGGTAAAGGCGGTTAAAACAATTCATCCTTCGGGTCTCGAACATAAATTAATAGAGGTCAAATAGTAATGTTCGACCTCAATGCTAGTCTCCGAGCCCACTTCAGCCGATCTATCTGCAAGACCAGTAGTCTGCATGTAGCCGGTTGAGATAGAAGTACAAATAACAGATATAGCATGATTTGGTAACCGTCGCCAGTAGAACATCAGTATTGAAAAACACAAAAAGTCATGTAGATTGTTGAATCCATAAAATAAAGTATTCAATACAATCATAGCCAGGGGTATACAACTATGTAATGTAGACGATACCCGTGATACTAAAAATTGACCGATGAAAACACAGTGGAATACCGGTAATTGGTAAGTGGTGACCGAACCGGACCGGTCAATGACCGGTAACTGTAGCCCGGTGAACGGACCAGTCATAATATGACCGGTGACGTTACCAGTTAAAGACCGAAAAATGGTGGAATCCATATGGTCTGTTATCAATGTCAAGCACTGCTCGGAAAAGAAGATCATGCCAAAAAAATCCAATCCGATGGCGATGAGACATCACTTATTCTGACCGGTGATCAGTGATCGGTGATATGACCGATGAATGGTGACCGATGTCCGGTGATCGGGACCGGTATAATATAACTGCGTCAGAATGGAAATATCTGGTGCAGAAGAATGACCATCCACGAAGTCATCTGATAATGTTAACCGGAAAAAACAACGGTAGATTATCAGTATTAATAGGCATACTTGTCCTTGTAGTCGTAGTGGAGAGAAGAACAGCTTATCCCGAAGCCTGAATGTTAAACGAACTAGTGTTCGTATACAACTACGGCTCGGTGACTGCAACATGTGTGGATGCCATAAGAAGAACCATCACACGTGGAATGGAGACATGATATTCCTAAAGGAATAAAATGGAGAACGTCGATATGACCAGTAGGTTCATTAACGCCTACGTGAGAAGTGGCGACATCCATATAACTTCGATGCCGAAATATTGTTCGGCTACGCTGGAAATATTGTCTTCTACAATATTGTCTCCGTGAGCATTGACATGATCGCTTACGAGCGTATCAACGCCGAGAACGCCGAGAGGTATGTTCGATAACTATCCAGTGGTGCTCAATGCAGTCCGCTGATGTCTACGTGAAGGTTGACGACGTCCTCGTTTCCTGCGATGTCGAGATCTGGATCGGCCGAGATGTGGATCGGCTGCGATGAGACCTAGATCTTCTAGAATAACGTCTCCGTGAGTGACGACGTGATCGCTTACGAGAGCCGCGACGATGAGAACTGCTCGACGAAGAAGAGCGTGTCCGATGTCTAATCCTTGATGAAGACGATGTATTCAACGAAGAATAGGAGAATAATTCAATGAAGAAGACCGAGTTCTTCTTCTTGACCGGTGACTGGTGTTATCGGTGGCAGGCCTAACTGATGACTGTTGACCGGTGACCGGAGCGGTGATCAATGACCGGACCGGTGACCGGACCGGACCCTTGACATGACCGGACCGGTGACATGACCGGTGATCAATGACCGGACCGGTGACCGGACCGGTGACATGACCGGTGACCGGACCGGTGATCAATGACCGGACCGGTGACCGGACCGGTGACATGACCAGTGACCGGACCGGTGACCGGACCGGACCGGTGACATGACCGGTGACCGGTGATCAATGACCGGACCAGTGACATGACCGTTGACCGGACCGGACCGGTGACATGACCGGTGACCGGACCGGTGATCAATGACCGGACCGGACCGGTGACATGACCGGTGACCGGACCGGCCGGTCAGACGTCGATCAATGGTCCGTGATCAACGTCCCCGGTGACGTACCGGTCATATCATGACCAGTGTTGTCACCGGATAATGACCGTATGGCGGATGCCAAATGGTCCGGCATTGGTCGATGTCCTTGACCAATGCCATCGGGCAAAGACCGGCTGACGGGTGTCGCCATATGGTCTGATGTTGACCGACTGTCTAAGAGACTTAGCATAGTACGGTCGCGATCGTGCCCGATACCCGGTGACTGATACTGCAACTATCATCCATGATCTGCGAAGTCACCGGGTATTTATCCACTCTTGTTTCTGCGACCATCATGTAGTCGAATATATGAAAAACAAGAGCAAAGCATATTTAACCATAAACTGGTCACAGACCAGATTATCATACGGCACATAAAATCATTATTTGACCATAATGAAAATTATAATAATACTGCCGTAGATCATAAATTAAACAAAAGTTTAATTCAAAACAGATGAAAAATAAAATGACGATCAATTAGATTGTCATACGGAACGTTAAAATCATTATTGCACACAATGGCAAATGATAAACAATCTGTCAATAGAAGAACACGCTTTGCACGATCTCGTAACACATTAGAAGAACCTGCTTTGCACGTTCTAGCAATGTATTAGAAGAGCACGTTTTGCACGTGGTCGTTCGCGCCTGAAAACACCCAGCATGGTAGAAATAAACCATTGTTCGATAAAAACAAGCATGGCTTACCTTTTACAAATGAAACAAAATCCATTAAATCCACACAAATTAATCCGAATGAGAAATAAAAAGATAAATAACACAATTTATCTATTCAAAACCCCAATCAACCAAGTGAAAAACAATATTTTAATTCAGAGCCGTAAAAGACACGTATACACCTGGTTGATCCGGAAAGAATATTGAGGGTTGGTTACCGATTTTTGGCTAGGTTGCATTGCACTATGTTTAACCTGGCCTGTATTACGATATTGAGGTGGCGGATTCCCAGTTAAAATTCCGGATGAGTTATTTCCCCTTGGAAAGTATAAGCATACGATAACAGGTCAGTATTTATGACATTAAAACATGTGCTCAAAGTATAGTTCCAGATTAGCCTGTGCAGGCAAATAAAGGACAACACTTCACGGTTTTATGAATTTTTAATCTAAAGGTAATATTTTCTAAACAAAATACGGTCTAGACGGAAAGTGTTGTTATGCCCAATTTTCCTTGAGAATGGCTAATATTCTTAATTCTAAGAAAATGATTCTAATCATATTAATTTCCTTGTTTCTGAAACCACAATTTAAGATTTCTTTCAGAATGTGAAATACAAATTTAAAGTATGGTTTTTGAAGGGTGAAACATGAGGAATGAAAATGTATAGTAAAATGATTGGATTTCTGATTTGTTAGATACAATTATGAGAAGAAAATACACAAGCTACCAAAATAATAGTAAACAAGATGTGTTTGTGAAACACTATGTCCCCATATATTTGACCTTGGACCTTGAAGGATGACCTTGATCTTGACCTTTCACCACTCAAAATGTGCAGCTCCATGAGATACAGGGCTTCTTTTCCTTCTTTGCAAGTGGCCTGGGAAGGACATTTCACAATTTTGATAGGGACAATTTACAAACCTAACAGGGCCGTGAATTTTTACAAAATTGGCCGTTTTTCACAATTTTAACAATTTCACGACTCGGTTTTTCACAATTGTAAGAAGTTTGCGACTCAATTATTCACAATTTTGAATAGTTTGCAACTCAATTTTTCACAATTTTGAAAAGTTTGCAAATCATTTTTTTCACAATTTTGAAAAGTTCGCGACTCATTTTTTTTACAAAGTGACGGGGCCAGGGCCGCTTCACAAAGTCAGGAAAAAAAGCCCTGAGATACACATGCATGCCAAATATCAAGTTGCTATCTTCAATATTGCAAAAGTGTATATTAAATGAGAGATTTTGACCCATATGTTTGACCTTTGACCTTGAAGGATGACCTTGACCTTTCAAAACTCAAAATGTGCAGCTCCATGAGATACACATGTATGCCAAATATGAAGTTGCTATCCTCAATATTGCAAAAGTTATGGCAAATGTAAAAGTTTGCGCAAACAAACAAAGCAACAAACCAACAGACAGGGCAAAATCAATATGTCCCCCACTATAGTGGTGGTGGACATAAAAAAAAGGAGTTAAAAGAAGACTGTTAATAATGTAATGTTATGTGTGACTGCAAAATATTGATAGGATAAACTGTCACACAGAACACCTGGTTTCCAGTAAATCTACAGTGTTAAGGTGCAAAAAATGCCAGGACTTGATCTGCCTTTATCAATCTGATGTTAAATACCTGCATCAATAAATACTGATCTGTATCCAAAATGTGCAGTTGTGAGGTTTCTGGTTTTTTGCTTATAACACTCACAAAACTACTTCATACTTCAAACATGCCAGGGTTTTTAATACTTTTGTGCATTGGGTAGATTCCATTCGGATTGGGAAACATTAAATTGTTTGATTAAAATTGGGAAATTAGTGTTATTGTTTGTTTGCTAACAAATAATTAAAAATTGAGAATAAAAGTGTTTTCAATATTACAATAACTAAGGTTCAACATACGGAACTGGATGGGAGATGAACTAAATGTTGAGATTTATTTGCGCAAATTAATTTTTGGAAACTTTCCATCCAGAATTTTTATGAAATCCTGCATGATTTGTGATATGCTTTTTGTCCTTGGGGAATAGGGCCAAACTCACTGCTGTGTCCATATTCTCCAGCTCTGTGTCCGAGTCTGGTTCCTCCTGTATATCACTCACAGGGTTCTCTGCTCTGAACCTCTCGAGCAGTTTCTGTTGGTCGCTGATACGGCGGATGTTACGCTTGTGCGGGTAGTCACTTCTCACTGGCGTCAGTCCTGCAAATGGCAACATACATAACTAAAACAACCTCGTTAGGCTCAGCAAGTAATTTCACAGCTTTGAGTAGTGGTCCAGTTAAACAATTTCTTTTGGCCTAGCAGTTTGCATCGCTGTTTTTGTTATGGGTCCAGTGCTAAAATTTGGATTTTAGAAATGTGTAATAATGTTTATCAGGAAATTCATTAAAGTATGTTTTTACATCCATAATTTGCTGACATTTCATATTTGTCCTCTTTTGAATGTTTGGCTTCAGCTATACAAATCTGAACAGTCGGCAATAAATTAAATTTTGCATGCCATTCTCGTGAATATCATGCAAGGTCCCTTATGTTAACACTGCTAGAAAGGAACCAAGGTACAGTATTCAAGAGTCACTTTGAAACGCCTCGGAACATTTCAATTGCTTCTCTTATATGTCATTCAAAATGTTAGCAAACAAATCACCTGCCAGTCTTTAATTCCTCAAACTGTAACTGCCCTGAAAAAAACCCATCTATAAAGCGAAACATCATGAATGAATAAGCATTTAATCCTATGTATAATGTTAAAGCCCTTCTCATATCTGCATATTAAAAGCAGAGGCATTTTCCTCTTAATTTCCTCTTCACTACGCTCAATAATATGTATGTCATTGACCTTTATTACATAGATAACTTTTGATGTGGTGCGCATGTATTTGAATGTGAATTTGTAAGCAGTCGTATAATCATGGCTTAAAGTAAGGAAGGTTATACAACCAGGGTGACACCTTGGCTGGGTGCCAGAGGCCCCCAGAAGCTCCTGTATAATAGTATTTTAGAATTTTTTATAATATTACAATTTTCAATTTCTGTCAATCTATTATCCTCTTTGTATATGCTTATTGTTAGATACGCCAACCGCAAAAACTAAATGTGTACTACCAACCAAACAAATGTGCCATTAGTGTTCACAGTGACTGTATAAGGGGACTTCCGTCTAAAGCTAAAGCAGAGCTCCAGATAAGGTTTTGTGAAATTCTTAACGTTACTACCAGATTTTCAAAAATAATTCTTAACTCTGAAATTTTATTCTTAAAGTTACTACTAAGTTTTGGAAAATAATTCTTAAATTTTCTAAATGACCTTAAAATAAATAATAATGGTTATTATCAAAAAAATCAAAATAAACATACTAGCAACTTAATTTAAACGAGTTCAACAGTGTCTATTCAGTATTATACAATTTTATTTTTCAAATACCTTCATATGCCCAAACTGTGCTTAGATTGCATGCCTTCGATGAATTTTTACATATTTCACAATTAAAACGGTCTCCCCTACAATCTTTTCAACAATTGGCCACGGGAATTGTCCCTTCCAATCGTTCAATGTTTTTTGTTTAAGTTTGGACCCGTTGTGTCGCGTTTTTTTTAAGCTTTTCCGACTGTTTCGGCAACTAAACATACAACATCGTATAAGATCTTTTCTATAATGTCTTATTTAACATTCAACTTCGGCTCACTTTGCGTACAATATGTTAAAAGCGTGTTTTTGCACGCTTTGCAGTTTTTTAGGACGCTCTCTGGGCGCCGCCATCGTTTTTTGACAGATAGACTGTACACGCCGCTTTTATTGGAAAAAAATGCGCTTTGTTAAACAAACCCGATAACAATTTTATATAAGCACCGAAAAGATCTTTAATACGCGAAAAGAACTCAATAAAAATCGATACGAACCGATGTAAAAAAAATATTTGTAACTTGATTTTGTAACTTTTAATGGTACGACAAGATTTTAAAATAAATACGTAACGGACTTAAAAATAATTCATAATTACGAAAATACGACCCTTATCTGGAGCTCTGGCTGAAGACCCCAGTCTGATTTCATTGATGAAATACTAGAGCCAATTGTTATTTGATGTTTCCGTAAAGAATTGGACTATTTCTACGGAATTTATGCGAAGGTAGACTTCATATAGAATTTCTTCAAAACACAGCAGTTAATCTTTTGGACATGTATTATAAACTTTGTTGGAAACAACAACAACTTTGACTGCCTTCAACCTACCAGTGGGCTTATCCTCGCTTATCTCCTGCCTGATGTAGCGCCTCATCTGCTCCTTGTTATCCTCGAGCCTGGCCAGGAGGTCGCTGGAGAACCCCAGGGTGCGGTCGCGCAGGCTGGACACAGTTGTCTTCTCCCGGTCCACCTCCTCGTCGAAGGCCGCCCCCTGTTTGTCAAGGGTGTCCACAAGCCGGTCACACTGCAGCTGCATGGACGTCTCCAGTGCCTGACGTTGGAATAACATAACATGAGCCCCTTTCTGAGGAAAGTGGGCATAATGCATCTGCCTAAAGTGTCGTCTCAGATTTGCCTGTGCAGTCCGCACAGGCTTATCAGGGACAACACTTTCTGCCTTATTTCCATTTTTGCTAAGAAGAGACTTCATTCAAACAAAAAATGTCATAAAAGCTGAAAGTGTCATCCCTGATTAGCCTGTGCGGATTGCACAGGCTAATATGGGACTACACTTTACGCACACGCATTTTGCCCAGTTTTTTCAGAACGCGGCACATATATTAACTAGGTAGAGATCTACAACAAAAAAGCAAGGAGGTGCAATTTCTCTTTTTAGTCCCCCCCCACTTTACACTTTCCTAACTAATAAGTTGGTCAAAATGATATTTGCTTATTTTGATTGGCATATAAAAACTTTAAATACCAGAGAGAGACTAGGAAATAACCTCGATTTATTAATTACACAATTTCAGTAGACTGGTCTCTTCTCAGCAGCACCATGTATGTTTTTTGATTCATAATAATGCCATGGCAACCTATGTCCACAGCATAAAACTGACAATGAAACAAGGTAATTTGAAGAAAAGATATGACTCTCATGTTATAAAACAGGTGCTGGGTAAAACATGGATGGTAATCATTGCACTCACATCTGTCTTTGAATGGTGCGTGTTTAGCTGTGTGTTGAAGGTGGTGATCTGCTGGGTGCAGGTGGTGGCTGTTTCCTGTGAATACTTCTCCAGGGCTGCCCTGGACTTGGAAACCCTCTCCTGGACATCCGAGTGCACTGCGCTGCACAGGGCGTGGGCATTCTTCGATGTGGTCTGGACCTAGAATGACAATGACAGAGAGTTAGTAATTTCTTTTTGTATCCATATCAGGACAATTATTTATTTGTTTCATTTCCATTGTATACATAGAATATTTACCATAGGTATGTAAAGAAAAACTCCACTGCAATTTTCTTAAGATCAGATAACTGGTGTTGGTAAGAAAATCTTTCAAATGAGTGTGCCTTGTCCCTATTAACTAACCCAGTCAAATTTTCTAAAGATGGTATTTTACTATTATACACACATAGCAACCCTGTGTTGTTATCTAGACTGTATCTTTGTTTTCAATAAGCAATAAAAAAAATAAAATTAATTAAAAACTTTGAAATTGTGAATGATAGTGATCTTAAGACATAATGGGAAGGGGATCAACCTGCACAAAGCCTGGGAAATCATAAGCTGTGTCATGCAAAAAAAGGGTCTTATGCCATATGCAGCTTGTATAAATCCCTATCAGACTGCGCTTATCAGACTGCGCATGCCCAGTCTAGTCAGGAACTACTCTGCCAGCTTTTGAGACCATAAACTTAGCAAGTCTTTATAGCAGGCAGGGTAGCTCCTGACCAGACAGACTAAATATGCACATGCTGGTCTGGAGCTATTGTGGCTGCATATCACATAAGACCCATTTTCGCAGCACGTGTCTCATATGGAAAGTTTCTATATTCATTTCATTTCAAAAGTTTCTGTGACAGCTGGGATTATGTTTATTATATCAACCATTTGTAAAGGGAAAACATTGAAAATACAAACATCTCATCACAAATTGTCACTGACATTCAACTAATGATCTTAGTAAACATAAGCTAAGGAAAGTCCCGATAAAGAACACACCTGCTGTATGTGCCCACTAGTGGCTGTGCAGTGGTTTGTCTTTAGCTGCACTATATCAGCCACCTCCGTCTGGTTCTCTGCCTCGACCGTGTCCCTTAACTGCTGCATGCCAGCCAGGTGACCCTTTATCTCGTTTCTCATGTGACTGGTTACACTCACCGACTACAATATCAATCGTTTGTTGAAAATGATCTTGCCGGATCAATATTTATATAAATGGCTACGCTGAGGACTCTGTTCCAATGATTTTCTACCAATGACTGACTAGAATATTATTTATTTATTTTTCAAATGAAAATGCCAGATCAAAGTATTTATAAAAATGTCTAAAGTATATACTCAATGTGAATGCTTTCACCAATTTTTTTTTAAATATTTATTTTAAGGAATTAACATTCTTAAATCTGATTTTTACACAGTAAAGAAGAGATCTTATCATTGGTAGTTCTAGATTTAAAATAGGAAAATGGAATGCTCAACATGTTTTCTCGCTACATTGGGATTGACACCAGTGCCTGTACTAGAATTGGATACACAAACTTTTAGCCCATCCTACCTGTTGTGAGATTTGTGAGACGACTGCCTGGTTGTCTGTGGTCATCTGCACCAGCTCCTGTAGCCTATCTTGTATACACTGTCACAAAGAAACTCTGTCAGTTAATTTCAAAGCATCAGATACAAAATGTCCAAAACAATTTGTCATTTGATTAAAACAAACTCGGCGCCTTACATGCAAAGAGCCCATTATTATTTCAAAATGCACAAAGTACATAATTATTTCAAAATTCGTAGATAAATCATGACACACATTTTCAGATATTTAAAATTATAGATAATACAAATATTACAAAGGAATTCATCAATGCATTATTTATTAAATAAATAACCGCCCCACAACCACCAACACCTACCAACCCACCTTATGCCTGCTGTTGTACGCTTGAGTTAGTGTTTCTATGGTGACATGCAGGTCCCCGATCAGCTGCCCCTGTTGGCGGGTGTGCTCCTGCACGCTGGAGACAAGATGACACAGGCTCTGTGTTAGCCTCTCAGCCCACGCATGCTGTCGCACCTCCTCAGCCTCCCTCTGAAGGCAGCAAGAGACAAACATGGGATAAGTTTTAATGAGCCATGCTCTGGAAATAAAGGGCTTAATGCATGTGTGTCACAATGTAGCCTGTGCAGTCCTCACAAGCTAATCAGAGATGACACATTATGTCTAGTTTGGATTTTTGTTTATAAAAGACTTGCTTGAAAAAAAAATCCATAAAAGCGGAAAGTGTCGTGTTTGATTAGCCTATGCTGACTGCACAGGCTAATCTGGTAGGCTCTTTACGCACAAGCATTAGGTCCCATTTTCCCAGACTGCAGCTCAAATCTATTTATTTTAGATTAATTGTATTAAAAGAAAGCGGCTTAGTGAGACATTCTCAAGTCTGTTTCCTAGTAAGAAAAGTACTTGGTGTGTTTGGAAAGATCCTGAGAATGTTGCCTTGCTGGGGATCGAATCTCTACCAATGCAATTTGTATAACATCGAATTACTTTCTTTCATATGAGTCCTCTAAGGAAAGAACTACAGCATATTCATACACCTTTGTCCCAGTTTTGTGCTTTGGTCCCTCACCTTACAAATCATATAGACCAATCAGACATGGTAAGTTTCAGTTTATTACCTGAAGCAGATATGAAAGTCACAGATTCATTAATATTCACTCAGAGCTTTTTTTCCAACTTTTGAATTTTCTGAGTAACAAAGACCCACTGTTCAGAGTAACAATATTACAAATTAGCTTTAACCCTTTACCTCTCAGATACACATTTCGACCAATTTGTAGTCTTTCAGAAAATCAAAAGAAATATATTACCTTTCTTAATAGAATATAAGCTTTAAAGGCTTAATTTCCACCCCTAAGATACTGAAAGGCAGCATCAAAATAAGACCAGATCAGCCTGTGAGTTACTCACGGGCTGTTCTGGTTTTATGTTGGTTGCATTAAGCCATTGCACATTGCTTTTGAGTACGAAAGGGTTAACAATATCCTGCAATTATCCCCCTTACCTGGCTCTCCAAACTTTACAATATCTGGCTATTATCCCCTTACCTGGCTCTCCAAACTTAACAATATCTGGCTATTATCCCCTTACCTGGCTCTCCAAACGTAACAATATTTGGCTATTATCCCCTTACCTGGCTCTCCAAACTTAACAATATCTGGCTATTATCCCCTTACCTGGCTCTCCAAACTTAACAATATCTGGCTATTATCCCCTTACCTGGCTCTCCAAACTTAACAATATTTGGCTATTATCCCCTTACCTGGCTCTCCAAACTTAACAATATTTGGCTATTATCCCCCTTACCTGGCTCTCCAAACTTAACAATATTTGGCTATTATCCCCTTACCTGGCTCTCCAAACTTAACAATATTTGGCTATTATCTCCCTTACCTGGCTCTCCAAACTTATCAATATCCGGCTATTATCCCCCATACCTGGCTACCCAAACTTAACAATATCCGCTTTAATTTCCCATACCTGGCTCTCCAAACAATATATGGCTATTATCCCCTCTACCTGGCTCTCCAAACTTAACAATATCCGGCTATAATTCCCCATACCTGGCTCTCAAAACTTAATAATATATGGCTATTATCCCGTCTACCTGGCTCTCAAAACTTAACAATATACGGCTTTTATCCCCCATACCTGGCTCTACAAACTTGATAAAATCTGGCTGTTATCCCCCTTTATACTTGGCTCTCCAAACTTAACAATATCCGGCTATTATCCCCTTTACCTGGCTCTCCAAACTTAACAATATCCGGCTATCATCCCCTCTACCTGGCTGTCCAAACTTAACAATATCCGGCTATTATCCCCTCTACCAGGCTCTCCAAACTTAACAATATCCGGCTATTATCCTCTCTACCTGGCTCTCCAAATTTAACAATATCCTGCTATTATCCCGTCTACCTGGCTCTCCAAATTTAACAATATCCTGCTATTATCCCCTCTACCTGGCTCTACAAGCATTACAATATCTGGCTATAAGCTCATCTACCTGGCTCGCCAACATTAACAATATCCTGCTATTATCCCCTATATCTGGCTCTCCAAAATTATCAAGATCCTGCTATTATCCACCTTACCTGGCTCTCCGAACTTAGTAATATCTGGCTATTATCCCCCGTACCTGACTTCCCAAGGATAAAAATATCCGGCTATTATCCCCCCTTCCTAACTCTCCAAACTGATCAATAATCGGCTATAATCCCCCATACCTGGCTCTCCAAACTTAACAATATTCGGCTATTATCCTCCCTACCTGGCTCTCCAAAATCTGCATGATCTGTCCCAGGGACGCCCCAATAGCTGCCATCTCTGACATTGCACCCTGCAGCTTATCAGCCAGTACCCTCTCTATATCCTTGTGGCGGGAATTCTCCCCTTCCTGGAGACATCATCAACAATGCGTTATCTTTTACCATTTAAACCTTGATAAATGCAGTACTTATACTGTAATTTACATCAGTGATATCTTAATATTGTCGTATCTAGGACAAGTCTATATATGGATATGCCCCCTATTAAAGTGACAGCATGAACACTTTGCCCACCTACGTTCGAACACAGGACCTCTGGCTGTAAAAGGCATTGGCTACCACTGCACCACTTACGCATTTGAAAGTCATGATGTATTTTGAATGCAATGTAAGAATAACATGATTTTCAAAATGTTCTACACATGCTTAACAAAGGCTTTATAATTTTTCTGATTTGTACGGTTGATTATTTGAAATTAAACTGATATACTCGGTATCTATTATTTTCCTGCATCAGGAGTGCCACTTTGCTTGTTGGAATATAAAGCACATCTTCTTTTTTTAATTATATTATACTTTTTGTTCATTTGTTATTTACTAAAGTGTGAAATTTTTTCTTCAAGTAACATGTATATTAATATATTTTACAAAACTTAAGTTAATAACTCGTTCATATTTATGTGCCGTTTTAAGATGGAGAAAAGAGCATGTTGAACACTTATCATCTTATATACCCACTTCAAGGCCCCTAAAATGCAAACTTTTCTAGTCCCGTATGCAAGGGACACCTCACCCAATCCCACCCAAAAGTGATGTCACATCCTCTGTTGTTTTCTCTAGGGAAAACCATGGATTGACGTTTAACATTCAGATAATTATTTTGACCTGTTTGTAGTCCCTTGGATAAATCAACTAATTTAAAGACCTTTATCACAAGATTCCACTTGTAAAACCTTAATTTCCAAACCTTAGATACGGATGGGCAGCAAACAGCATATAACATGAAAAGCCTGAAAATAAAT
This sequence comes from Dreissena polymorpha, assembly GCF_020536995.1. Taxonomy (NCBI): domain Eukaryota; kingdom Metazoa; phylum Mollusca; class Bivalvia; order Myida; family Dreissenidae; genus Dreissena; species Dreissena polymorpha. The sequence continues at coordinate 56,680,892 of NC_068362.1, forward strand.
CGCAGGCTGTTCTGGTTTTATGCTGGTGGCATAAAGCCATTTTCACATTTAAAACAATTCGAAGACTTATAAATCATCTTTCATTTCACACACTTAACACCACTAACCTGAAGCTGTTGTGCCCCGATGCTGACGCTTTCCACCCAGGCTGTGTTCTGCTCACAGCCGTCGACTGCACTCTGCGTGACGGCCGACACATGGTCACGCAGACAAGACTGCAGCTCTCTCATCTGGTCCGTCAGACGTGCCACGTGGTCCTTGTTCCGCGTGATCTTACTGGCTGCAAGGAGAGAGGAAAGTCACTCACAAGGTCATATACAGAAATCCTAAACACATTATGGCCCATGCCATTCAATGATATCTGGTGAGCCTTTCCATTCAATTCAGTAAAGGATAATAAAATAATCCTTATGTTTGAAGCATGGAATTGTACCAACTCATAAATGAAGAAGTGTACTAACTTCTCATTAGCACTGAAAAGCTGGTCGTCCATATGCAATGGGAAAAAATTGTGTCACTTTAAATTAAATAGGAAAATGGTACCTGTTTGTAACAAATGTTTTGAAATTAAAAATACAAGTGTTTGTAACATTTTATTTGCTAAGATTCAAATCATAGACTTGGATAAATTAACTGAATGTTTCTTTGAAACCTTCATTTAGTCATTTGGTAAAAAAAATAAACTTTATAAGATTGGGAATTGAGACAAATTTTGGCCACAAATTTGACCAGAAAAAACAAAAACACTGAGTTCCAGTACAACATCGTTACAGGATAACAAAAACCTGGTTCTCACCAATGTGGTCGGTGTGTTGCGCGTATGTCCGTGCCTGCTCCTCTGCATACTGGCGCAAGTAGGTCTCCATGTCGACCACACTACTGGTGTAGGTCTCCTCATACTGGGTCAAGGTGACCTTGTTGTGGGCCTCCACACTCTTGAGTCGGGCCACCTTGTCGTGCAGGCCGCTAACGTCTGACGTGGCACGGTCCACCGTCTGCAGCAACTGCAGTAAACAGAGGGCCGTATGAGCAGCGCGAAAGGAGATAAGTGCTTAATGCATGTGAGTTAAGTATCTACAGTCAATCTTGTGGAAACGACCACTTAAATTAAGCGAACTTTGTCTAATGCGACCACTTTCAATTGCCCCAAGCATTTTCACTCTATTTTGATATTGTATTAAGTGACTATTGTCTTACGCGACCAGCTACCACTGATTTCCTAGCATTTTGATGACCAAATATTGGATTTTGCGACAACTTGTTGGTAAAATTTGAAAATCTGTTGATCGTTTGGGGCCAAACTTGATTGCTGATTTTTCTTTAGTTTGACTTATCAAAGGAAAGCCGCTTCCTGTCAAGAAGCCATAAAACAACACTTTCTCACCGATAGAATTTGCTTCCTTTGTCTCACTTAACATGCTGAACCAATCGCATAATAGCACATGCAAAGCTCCGCCTTTTGAATGATTTGATGAGAATGATGGGAACGAAGGCGGAGTTAACGGTTAAGTGCACAAGCCAATGCACTGATATTGAACATGTGGTTCACGCATGTTCAAAATCAATAATTTGCAATCGTAATTACTCGGCATAAGCTTTAAAAAAATGAATACATTTGTTTTGGCTTTCCGCGAAAGGCAAATTAGTTTAAACAAGACTATTGCTAAGCAATAAAAGTCCTCTACCGGCTCCACCATTGTCAGAACATTTTTGTTATTTGTTGCCATAGCAACCAGAATTTTTGACGCAGGAACAAAATAAAATGACGTGCATAATGTCCATATTGCCATCTATCCATGTAACAAGTTTCATTAAAAAATATTAATAACTTTTAAAGTTATCGCAGGATCCAGAAAACCACCATTTTCAGCAATATTTCTAGTCTATTTGTTGCCAAAGCAACCAGAATATTTTAAGTTATCACAGGATCCAGAAAAGTGTGACAGACTGACGGACACACAGAGCGCAAACCATAAGTCCCCTCCGGTGAAACCGGTAGGAGACTAATAAATAGTTTTAAACAAAATTAAACTACAACCCACAATCCCCATGCATGACTCACTGAGCTAGCTGTATCAAAGAGGTCTCCCTCCGACTGTGTCAACTCCTTCGCAAGGTGTCTGTGACCGTCCAGCTCTAGCTCTGTGACCTTCAGCGTGACCTTGGTGTCCTTCAAGGTCGTCCTGGTCCTCACCAGCCTGTCCTGCGTGTGCGTCAGCTTCTCTGAGGTCTCCTCCAGTTTGTCTTTGGTGTCTGAGAACAGCTCTGTGATCTAATAAAAACGTAAATATTGCTTATTTAAAATTGATTTAAGGCGGAAATAGTTTTATGTTATGTCAGAGATTTCAGTTGAAGAAGAATCCTGCTTTTTGATGTAACCATTTTGCTTTTTTGTCACTTTTAGCTCCTCCAATTTTTTGTCCTTGCATCATGTTGATGCAAATTTTAACAAGAAACTAACATAAAATTTATTTTTAATATACAAAATGTTGTTTCTTAGTTAAGCAAGATATACTAAAGGTTATACAAAGCAATATTTTTAGAGCAATCAACAAATATCCAGAAACAAAAAAATCTAGATTTCAGTATTTTGATGTCTGAAAAATTCATTTGACCCCTGAAAATTTCAAGAACATGGTCATTTGACTCATGGTTTTCAAAAGCTATTGAAATCCCTGTTATGTCTTGTTAATTATACATTTTGGGACGAAATGGTTAAGTGAATAGGGAATTTATCATAATATTTTATCCCGTCTGGACAGCAGCATAGACGAAGTTACAATCAGTACTCAGTGTGTTTTTCCCAATCCCTTTTCTCAAAGGAATTCTTTATTCCCAAATGACTGCCTTTAATTTCCAATTAAAGGTTTTTGGTTTTGTTTTTAAATCGCAACATTTAGTTCCTTTCCCTATTCAGCTACTAAGGTTGAACCTTAGTAATTATAATATTGAAAACTCTTTTATTCTAAATCTTAATCTATTTGTTAGCATAGCACACCAATGTTCCAATCTTAGACAGAAGGAGATGATTGTGCCGAACCCCAAGAGCCCTGGATCCATTTAAAAAATCGTGAAAACAGTCAGTTTCAGAGTACCTTGTGCAATTCCTCTGTCATCACTTCTATGCGGGTAGTCAGCTCAGCTATTTCATCATCTTGAGTAGTCAGTTTGATCTGCATGGCACTGAAAATATGGGCAAGACATAAAAGTGAGCCGTGAACTGTGAAAAGGGCTTATTGCATGTGGTAAAGTGTTGTCTCTTATAAGCTCGTGCAGCCCACAAAGGCCCTCAGGGACGACACTCACAGCGTTCTGTGGATTTTTGCTAAGAAGAGATTATGCCTTTAAACAAAGAATACAATTCAAGCTGAAAACTGTCGTACTTGATTAGCCTTTGCTTCCTGCACAGTCTCATCTGGAACAACATTTCAAACACATCCATTAAGCCCCATGCTTCCTGCACAGTCTCATCTGGGACAACATTTCAAACACATCCATTTAGCCCCGTGCTTCCTGCACAGTCTCATCTGGGACAACATTTCAAACACATCCATTAAGCCCCGTGCTTCCTGCACAGTCTCATCTGGGACAACATTTCAAACACATCCATTAAGCCCCGTGCTTCCTGCACAGTCTCATCTGGGACAACATTTCAAACACATCCATAAAGCCCCGTGCTTCCTGCACAGTCTCATCTGGGACAACATTTCAAACACATCCATTAAGCCCCGTGCTTCCTGCACAGTCTCATCTGGGACAACATTTCAAACACATCCATTAAGACCCGTGCTTCCTGCACAGTCTCATCTGGGACAACATTTCAAACACATCCATTAAGCCCCGTTCTTCCTGCACAGTCTCATCTGGGACAACATTTCAAACACATCCATTAAGCCCCGTGCTTCCTGCACAGTCTCATCTGGGACAACATTTCAAACACATCCATTAAGCCCCGTGCTTCCTGCACAGTCTCATCTGGGACAACATTTCAAACACATCCATTAAGCCCCGTTTTCCCAGATCGAGGTTCATATTAGTTACAAGTTATTATTTTAGTTTTTGGATGTCTTGCCAGTAACAGTCTTCAAGAAACTAAGACATCAATTAATTAGGAGAAATATATATTATAACTAAGTGCCTTATCTACACGTTAAATGGTGTACATATAAAATGTGAATAGAAACAAAAAATTAGTATAGTACTTCTACAATTGAGCCAATATTGCATCTTTTCCTTTACAGCTTTTTTAATATTTGCTTTACATTCACAGTTTTTCTACTCAATAAAAGATCCGAAAGAAATTCCCCAAAATCTTCACTTTTAAAGAAAAGACACAGATAAAGAAGAATAGAAGCCCCCCCCCCCCCAATCTATTTTTATGCCCCACCCTGTTTAACGTTTAAATATTTTTTAAGAGGACATCTAGCCCTTTATCAGCCCCCTTTAACCTCCACCAGTCAAATCAATGTAAACGGCTCTAGTAAAATTTATAACTATTTGTAAAACTTTTGTCATTTAAAAAAAAAAAGAGAAATCAAAGCTCAGAAGAAACTATTTCAAGTAAGTGAAACAAAGATATCATGAAATCAGAGAGAGCCATTTTAAAGAGAAAGCCGAGGTAATATCAGCCGATTCCTACTTGTAATTTTCCTCTGCTATAAAGAAGCCATTCTTCTCCCTGGCTGCCTGCAGGTCTCGACGAAGCTTGTCAATCTCCTCTGTATACTCCTGCAAACACACAGTGCCAATATGAGATCCCTTGTGGAAATACTTGGCTTCATGCAGAATGAGGACAGCTGATACAAAATGAGGACAGCTGCTATGGATACATGTATGTTGTGTGCTGACATATAACATTCAAGCAAGTATCAAAAGCTTTGTAGCAAGCTGTATTGATGCTATACAAAACATGTCATCTAGTGTTTACCTCCAGCAATTTGTTCCTTCTTTTTTTCCACCAAGCACTGGTTCTAGTCCCAGGAAAAGGACTCAAGAGTGTTTCAAAAAAGTTGTATGCTTTCGAAGCCATGGAGCTAAAATGAATAGGTTTAAACTGAGCACTGCATGGACCTTCCCTTTGAACTCTACTTTACCTTGATAAGCGTCCTCTTGGTAAGCTTCTGATTCACCTCCGGTCTGTTGGTGATGTTCTTGGCTCTGTATGCATAGTCCAATGTGCTCAATGTCTCCTACAATTGTAATCATTCACAATCGTGTTAAAATTCATAAATGCATTATTATAATGTTTAAGACCCAGAGTTAACCACAAGAAAAACATTACTGAACAAACACCACAAGTGACCTAGTCTTGCTAGACCCACTCTTCATCCAAATTTTTCCCTCCAATAAACAAAACAAATAAATAACTGAATGGCCTTGTTTATCCACATTGATTACCACTGACAATGATTGCTGCATACGACCAAAGTTGGATGTTAGTGCATAGTGATATGAGCAATGTTACGGGAAAACCGGGCAATATATATGTGCATTAACTGTCGTCCTTGATTAGCCTGTGTAGTCCAGCCCAGGCTTATCAAACACGACACTTTCCGCTTGTATTGTATTTTTCATTTAAAGAAAGCGTCTCCTTAGCCAAAATCCTGTCTCTAAGCGAAAAGTGTCATCCCAGTTTAGCCTGTACAGACTGCACAGGCTTATCTAGGATGACAATTAACGCATGTGCATTAAGCCAATTTTCTCAGAGCATGGTGATCAATACACACGTTTTTCTGTGTCACAGAGATTCCAGTTTGAATCAGTAGTTATAACTGCAATTAGTTCTCCAATCTTCGCATGCCTTCTTTAGATTTGAAACAGTTCAATAAAATTTTCAACTGTACCATTTCCATTATCAAAACTAGCTTATACGTGTCAATAATGGAGAAATTTACACAAATTTCATCAATTTAAAATTTGTTCATCGGCCTTTCATAAAATTTGCATAAGAGTGACAGAGCTCAATATTGTTGCTAAACCACACAATACAATTTTTTTTATTTCACACACAATATATTTTGAAGAATGACGCAGACAAACGTGAAAGGTGTTAAAAGGAACGGAATTCATCTTGTATACAATATACGCATGGAGTCTTACCTCGAGATTGACTGAGGCAGGAGATATAGTAGCGATGATGGAGGTCTTTGTCCTCCCACCAAGGGAATCCTGGAGAATCCTTGTCAACTTACTCTCTCTGAAATTATCAACAGAATTTGTGTAAAACAAAATGCAATCTGTACAATCCTTGATAAAGAAATCTAATTGCAGCTAAGGTTGTCAGTGTTTTTTTCCCCATCATTTTGGGAATGGGGCCGGGTCCCTTTGGATTGGGTAAATTTGTGTCGTTTTGACTAAAATTGAGAAATTATTGTTTTTTGCTAAAAAATGCTTCAAAATTGAGAATAAAAGTGATTTCAGTATAATGTTCACTAAGGTTAAACTTATATCAGGGTTTTTTATCTGATTTTGGGGAAAGGTCTTGGCCGTTTTTGAGGGGAAAAAAAAGCGCAAATTGCCGGATTTTGGGGGAAAAAATCACGCAAAACGCCGGATTTTGGGGAAAATAAGAAAAGTCTTAAATAATCAATTTAACATATTTCACTGTTTTTAAAACAAATTAAAGGCAACAGATAATTAAATTGTGCAATATGTTCCATTTTCTACACTGGATCAGGTTAACTTATGTATTTAAAGTGATTGTTGTTGTTTTTTTTTTTGGGGGGGGGGGATCCGAGGGGAAAGGGACGTTTTTCGGCAGGTCACAAAGAAGGAAAAAACACCTGTATATGGATGGGAGGAGATAAACAAAATATTGAGATCTTAAAAAAAAATAATTTTTTTTTTGGAAACCTTCCATTGGGAACATTCAGCTCCCATTTGGGAAAAATATATACTTTTTTCCATTGGGAATGGGGCAGATTACCGGACCATATTTTGAATGAAAAAAAACCTGGTTGTCTTAAAGCAAATAATACCACCATTTCAATGGCATGTATGTTTCTATTCAGGTAAATATATGCATGAATCACATACACTTATTAAATAAACATCCATACTTTTAGGTTTACTTTATGTGTCATGCACAAACGAAAAATATGAATCCTTTCACTATAACATCTTGTGTCCTGTCAGAATATGTTGTAATCTCTGAATAAACCAGAAAGTGACATTCTGTGTATGGAATTTGCATATGCGCAAATGTGGATTTTGGACATTACATATAAGGTTTATCCTCGTGATGGTTATGAAATTCTACTATCTGAATGATAGTGTCCATGTTTTTTTTTAATTACGTCATTATAAAGAGTTTACAAAATCAACAAGAGATGTGTTTGTCAGAAACACAATGCCCCCTAATGCGCCCTTTTTTTAATCCTTTGACCTTGAAGGAAAACCTTGACCTTTCACCACTCAAAATGTGCAGCTCCATGAGATACACGTGCATGCCAAATATTAAGTTGCTGTGTTCAATATTAAAAAAGTTATGATACAACTTACACGAAGGTTTAAGTTTTAGGGAAAAAATAAAATGATATTTGACCTTTGACCTTGAAGGATGACCTTGACCTTGGCTTTTCACCACTCAAAATGAGCAAATCCACGAGATACACATGCTTGGTAAATATCAAGTTGGTATGTTTAATATTTGCGTTTTCACTCGCGAAAATTGATCACAACGAAGAACCTCTGACGTAGTACACATAATCTGTGACGTGTACACATAACATTTCGTACTCAATAGTGTACGAAGCTTATATTTTGTACTCAACTTTTTGCGCGAAGGAATTTATGATAAATTTTCATAATATTTCCCTTAAGAACGATTTAAGTTAATAATTAAAGCGATGATAAAAGTAATTTTGAACAGAAATAAACATTTTCAAGGCTTTTTTACATGAAATAAGCACTTTTCAAGCACTTTTTCAAGGCCAACCTTTGTTCAAGGGCTTTTCAAGCCTAGGACTCATTTTCAAGCACTTTTCAAGCCCTGTGCGAACCCTGACACCTACTGCGCTGCTTTGATTTATTTAACAAAAATATATACGTGGGCAGGTCAGATAACTATGTCCATTTAAAGCTTATTACTTCCCTTGACTTTGTTTTTTCGACCCTAGACCTTGAAGGATGATGTTCATCTTGAAATTTTACCACTCAAAATGTGCAGTTCCATGAGATACACATGCATGCCAAATATCAAATATCTTCAATATTTAAAAAGTTATGGCCAATGTTAAGGTTTTAGCACGACGCTTACGGCGGACAGCGGACGACGAGCTGGCTATGACAATAGCTCAGGTTCTCTCCGAAAACAGCCTCGCTAAAAATCAAATATAAATTGAGGAAAACTAAAGCAATTTGGAAACCAGATATAACAATTGCAATAGCACACAGTCACACATTAATTGAAAATTCATGCAGGTCAGGGCATGCTCTGCCATTTGCCAAATTATCCAATGGCTAAAAATAAGAGAATGTGGCTCAAGAAATTTCATTTGGTTAAAAGGTTTCTTTTATAATCACCCTTAAAATATCCAAAGTAATAGGTAGTCAGACATAACGAGTTAAAATTGGCTACAGAAAATTTCAACCCAGCCGGAGCCCTGCTGCAGGTTATAATGTTGTTTGTTGAAGGGTAGTATATAATGTCACCTGTAAGGTATGTGGGGTGCGTGTTCCACCAGGGCCGTGATCACCCTTCCCAGGGTTAGAAGACTCTGATTGATGTTGCCCGCCTCACGCGCTCGCTTGTCAACCGCACCAGACCGACCAATGTTCTCGGAACCGGCCAAATCAACCTGGAAACCAGTGCAATACTAATGAGCAAAAAGCCTCTTGCATATCTACTTTTCTGTGTGAAGACATATTTGAAGTTTCTATTTAATTGCTTACGGAAGGTAGTAGTTAGTCGCTCAACAAAATCAAAACATTTTTATAGACTGCACTTTGTCAGCAAAAAACTCAGAAATGTGAGGACCACTGAAAGCATGAAAGAAGTATCTTGCATATCTTGCTAGACAGCAATTACATATTTGACATTTGGGAAATGTGGACTAAACAAGGTATGCACACCAAGTGTAATTTGCCAGTTTTCAAGAGCTCTTCTCCCTCCATGGTATTCTCCTTGGTGTGTATGGTGACTGTGAACACAGAGTGGGAGCGACTGAAACACAGAGCAAACACCATGGTATGAATACACTGGTTTGAATGGAAAACACAGAGAAAAAACATCACCAATAAACACAGTATGAATGGAAAACACAGATTGTGAGCAACTGAAACACAGAGCAAACACACTTTGAATACACTGGTTTGAATGGAAAACGCAGAGCAAACAGAATATAAACACAAGTGTTACTGTTACTTGCACTCTGCCATTCATCTGCTACATTTTATGACATTTATCTGGTTGTAAAAACCCTTAATCAAAGTGTCATCAGATAACCGAATACAGTGCGAAAATTGGTTAAAATTAGTGCTGTAGTATATACTGTCATAAATTCATAGTCATTAATTATGGCGGAAAACCTGTTTGTCCAAATTTTAAGAGCCAAGATAAACAAGAGATTGCCAAGCTATATGGTCCCCTACCTGTGAAACTCCACCATTGTCAGATTTTTTATATATATTTGTTGCCATAGCAACCATAATTATTGACATAAGAACAAAATGAAATGATGTGCATAATCTCCATATTGCCATCTTTCCATATTTTACGTTTCATGAAAAAATATGAAGAACTTTTAAAGTTATCGCAGCAGGGGACAAAAATATTTCCAAACTGCACTCGTCCTGCAGGACGGGTGCATTAAAATTTTCACTCGTCCTGCAAACACATGCACTCGTCCTTCAAATATGTGTGAAATAAAGATTTCAAAGGCCCCACGAATATTCATGAAACCACGCATTTTGGATAGTTTGCGAATGTTTGGTCTTATCGTACACCGACTGCTGTAATTTCCTTTTTTTCTAATGCTCGCATGCTTTTTGTTTCGGACGTTCGAACATCGCCCCGGCCCCCTTTAAAGAATGCTCGTTTATCAGACATTTTTCAGACTGGTTAAAAACCGTACTTTCAGGTTAATAATTCTTTAAAAATCAATACTATTTCCGGTTCATTTGCGTTCTACTTTCGGAATAGAAATGCTTTAAGAAAATTATTTTATTGAATGAAAAAGAGTCTTACTGGTCAGAAAACACATATTTTAACATCAGCTTTTTTCACTCGTCCTGTAGGACGAGAGCTTTAGGGAAATTCACTAGTCCTTTCAGTATTTCACTAGTCAATACAAGCGGACGAGTGGAATTTTTGTCCCCTGTGTAGAATCAAAAAAAGTGTGACGGACAGACAGACTGACAGAGCGCAAACCATAAGTCCCCTCCCATTTCACCGGTGGGGACAATAACTATTGTGGCTAAAAAAGGGGGTGTCAACAAATTTAGAGTGTTCGAAAACTTAAACTACGGTACTGTTATTGACAAATGGTTTGTGTTGCAGTTTGAAGTGCATCACTCATACCAAGTTTCAACATCACCTGCAGTTCATAGTTGTAGCTCCAGACGCAAAAGTGTGCTTATTTTCAGGACAAAAAGGGCCATAACTACATTTTTCGCAAATAGATTGTGACTGCATTTGACAGAAATCATCCTCATATCCATACCAACACTCATGCCAAGTTTCAATGAAATCAGCACAAGAAGTTCCAACGTATTTATCTGGATACAAAGGTGTTCTAGACGGACAGACAAAACCCAACAGTTACCTTGAGAAAGCATTGAGCAGGGTGGCAGCAGTCTGTCTCCTAGAGGCGCCCCTCTCCAGTATCTCGTACACCTCGTCCTTGCTCTTCACAATGATCTCTTCCAGACCTTGGATGATCACAGAGCCCTGCATAATCATACAAAAGAATCCATGAATATGGGTTTTATAATGTCAAATGTTTAGACACTTCATATTTTCCTATTTCAACAAAAAAAAATCGAGATTTTTCTTTTCTTTTTGTGCGTTCAGCTTGGAATTTAGTGTGCAACATAAATTGCAACAAGGAAAACTTTCTGTTACATTGGTAAAAATCATGAGATAAAATTGCAAATTTGCGGCCTTAAAAGACCATATAACCATATGCGTATTAAATCTATATGGTTCCACATATTTAAACAGCACACATATGATAGATATGTCTATGTAACTGTGCAGTAGAATCATTATGACTTTAAACTGTTTTGGGGTCACAATTATAAAACACTCTGCTTTAATACTACATATTAAACTAGCTATGTTTAACTTTAATGCGACATAAATAACAGGGGTCTAGCTAGGCTCAAAACTTAGGGAAAAGTCATTTCTCCCTAAAGCCAAAATAGGGAGAAGTGGTGATATCTTTTGGGCAAATGGTACATTTGCATCATAGATCTTAGTTTTGCGTATATTTTGCTTCAAAAGATAGATTCAGGACTCAGCCTAGGTTCAAATTTGAAGGAAAAGTGAGTTCTCCTTCAGCTAAAATTAGGGACAAGTGAGGCAACTAAAAAATAAAATGGTTTCTGTTCAGCGTTCAATCAACTCTTCACTTATGTTATACCCCTCATTACACCATGTCAATTATCATTAATCAGAAACAACTCTCATTTTGCACTTTTGAGGACAATATTTACAAATACAAACACACACACTTAAGTGTTAATGTTGTGTTATTCATATTGGTGTATTAAACTGAGTTTAATTAAATTATTAAACGCTTAATTCACATGCTATTTATGTAATAACTGGTAAGCCTCATTACTGCTGAAATAATTTCTATAATAGAGACTGAAATGGATGGTAGATTTCAAAAGTCTGCATTTCATTTATAATTAGATAAGACATGTGTATAAAACCTACATTTTTCTTCTTTGTCATTGATTGTAAATTATGATGGTACTTTTAACATTTATTTTTTCTTGTACAGGTGTATCAATTAAAACTTCAAAACCAGAAATGTTCAGAATCTTTTTACTTCCTTGTAAATTTTAAGCAAATTAAAAATTCATTTAAAATCTCATTTTACAGCAGAGATAACAAATAAGACCTGTAAACGAGCTTTATATGTATTGCCAATGCTAGGTTACCTCTTCCCATTTGATCATTCTTGAGTATTGTTTTAATGGGCCATTTAACTTTGCTGAATCATAGTTATTGGTAGCCTGTAGCCAGCACAAGGCAATTAGGGTAAAGTGATCGTGAGTCGGACAGTGTTTTCCGTTTCGAATGATTTGAGCTATAGACAATCCCAGAATCGATAACATGGGCGCCGCCATATTGGCTATTACGTAACCCGCGATTGAAAACGGTACTGAAGAATTGAAGATTACAACGTTATCATAGTGTACACCCGCTTTATTCCAATAAACAGTACTTTATGACTTCGCACATTAGGAATGAAAACAAGTGAAACATGAAACCAAGTGTCGATATGTATCACATCGTAAATCAATATAATTTAAATTAAAAAATTACACGAAAGATTCATAAAAATATGTGTCTCTGCAACAATATTCAGTGACAACACGTAATGTTTAAGGCCGAGTTGGCATTTTTAAGCATACCTTTCAGCATAATGCCTTTGTATAAAATTTAATTATTTTTATGGAATAAAATTTTTCAAGCATAATTATAAAGGTATAGAAATATCTAAAGTGTGAAGTAAACGTTGTGATTTTAGCGTAAATAGTGCCGAAGATATTAACAAAGATCTATCAATATATAAAGATTGGAAGCATCCATTCAGACCATATTGTTTGGATAGATCTTTGATATTAATTAGATAGATTAAAGATCGATGTAGACAATTAAATTGATATCTGCCTTTGTTTAAGCCTATATTATTTCTTATTAAATGTCGTACTTTCTATACTTTCCGGAGATATTCATTAAGAAACGTTGTAAGATTAAAGACTTAGGACGACTTCTTTAATTGAATAATACATCTCTTTGTTTGTCTAAACAGTTACCATTTCGCTATTAATATTTTCCCTGTAAGTGTCATTTTAAAGGTAATATACAAATCTATAGCCGAAATGAAGTTTGTGATTCTAAAATTGTTTCGTAAATCTTTGTTATCGAAACTCTGTAAGATTTTCAGGTAGAGATTTTTTTTAATTAAAATAATGTATCAAGTTTAGTCTAAAACTAAAGTGGTTTTTAGCAATCTTTTATTTAAAAATCGCTCTCAATCTAATACAAAAATAACTAGCCGGAAATGAATTTTGTGATTTAAATGAACAAGTATCGGAGTTATTCGCTTGCAAAACTGTGTAAGATGTCAGGATATGTCATACTTTTTTATTGAAAAGGACATATCAGCATTTGTCTACAACTTTCTTATATTATTATTTAAATAACGTTTTACATGTTGCCTGAAATATTATTAAATTTTCTTAATAACATCTTAATTCACGATTAAAATGTTCAACATGAAAAATAATGAGCCTTAAATAAACTTAAATAGTTCCAATTGCGTTCTCTAGATTTCCTAAACGTATGTCTTTATTAAATGTTCGTAAAACGGTCTAAATTTACGCTTAAAAAATAAAAACACGCACGAAATAAGTGATTTATTTTTCTTTAATTATGGATTATAAATGACAGCAACATACATCTCTTGAAAAAAACATCAGCGATAAAGGAGCGAACGAATTCGCTCAATGGGAGGCGATGTTCCAAGTGTGGATTAAAAGCGTTTATGGGTTTGCCCGTGACACCACATGTCTGCACATGTGTTGATACCGAAATTTAGATAAGATATCACGCGTCACCTTTAATTAACATGTTAAATGACAATCAAGACCTTATTCATGCCAGGGACCTACACAAATAGGTCCATGTCCATGCTGTGTGTTATTACTCTTAAACGTATGCAGATGAACCTTATTTCTACTAATTACGTAATTTATATTAATAAAAAAACACGAACTATTTTCTGGTTGTCAGATCGATAACAGAAACTCTTTAAATCCTCAAATATATTTGATAAACCCGTTTCGCTTCCTTGTTTTGCGTAGGGACCTATACACAAATATATAGGTCCATGTTTATTTCTTCAGTACCGTTTTGGAGGCGCGCGCGGGTATTCAGGGGCGGGTAATCCGGAAAGAAAAATCGATTTCTGGGATTGTCTATATTTAGAACTGTCAGGACGGTTTCTTCATACTGGTACCCAGCATATTATTCCCGCTACACATTTCAACCGTTTTTGCAGGCAAAACAGTTTAGATTTCGCCTATATATGTAGTTGAATACAGCTACTCCAGTTCGATTGTGAGTCGGGCAGTTTTGATATTGAATCGGACAGTGAGAGATGTCAAGAGTAAATGACCATGTATTATATGGTTTAATACTATTTTAAGTCAATAATGCAAAAAATATTTGTTCTATTAATGTTTTTCAATATTTGGTTTATATTGAAATGAATTAATTTTAATTATATGATGAAAAATTACTTATATACTTGCGTTATCGACCAGTGGTTGCTACACGCGCTTCTAAGCTCGGCAACCCGGGTTCGACTTCGCTCCCGGTGCATACAAGTTCGATTGGTGATTGCCATACTAGACCAGGGAGGTTTTGCTAAATTTATTTTCACACTATTCACGAGTATCAGGTTAATATTGGGCAACTATATAGTTACGATGCCTTGCTAAATGCACTACGTGTGTTAGCGTGTGTGGACATGAACGTCTATGAAGCCCATCGGGTATCGAAAACACGTTGACGATTGAAGATTCATTTTTCAAGCTAAAGACAAATACAATGTACAGCATAATTTCTAATTCGTATTTATGAGTAATCCAGTTACAAAACCAAAACCACTCAAACATGTGTGTACGCGACTTTTTTTTTCTTTTGGTGCATTACGCGTTATGACCGTCTGCCTGTTAGCTGCAGTTACCTGAGGGCTTCGCAAGGAGAATTCAGGGTTCCGAGCTTTGAGCTTTATCAATATCCACCACATATCCGAAGGTCTGCCACGCTTAAACGATGCGCCTTTCTAATCGGCAAAAATCCCCATGTACCTAAAAATGGTGCCTTTACTAAACCCAAGACCCCTGGCCGCTTATGAAGTGGCGGCCTCAATAAGATCCTTTTCATCAGTCGAGGACATTTGAGGCTTTTTACCCCAGGTAGCGCCGTGCTTTACCAGTCACCCTATCAGGCAAAGACGATTTGGGAACATTATATTCATCGCGGCGAACAGACATCCCGATTATATGGAGCCACTGAAATATCAAAAATTTAGCCGAAGCGTTTTAAATACATTTTTTTTATTTATTGGCAAATATAAACAAACATAATAAATAAAACATTGAAAATAAGAAACTGTCAACTGTAGCTGCACTGTCATATTTCACAGAATGTTAATAAATTTTATATGTATGAACTCTTATATCTCAGGCTCAGCTATGGAGTCTGCATCTGTTTCGCAGCAACGGAATCCGATACTGCAATTTTGCATCGGCACGCGCAGCTTTGAAAACTTTTCTGGGGACATTTTGGCCCGAAGGTAATACGACCATTTGCAAAATTCAATACAGTTTTGAGCATTAGGACATCTTCACGCCGTAGATACTATCGGCGCTGGTGCAGGTGTGAGTCTCCATAAACTGCAATCGCATAACAGTCCTTCCTGTTACCAGGTTCATGACGACAATAATGCAATGGACCGACTTCTAGCTGCTTCGCACCTGTATGGTGCATACCGACAACACAAAACTTGCGGATTATCACTTTCTTCATTCTATTAATTAAACAGTGAAATACGACAGCACAAACTATTAACTACAAAGTGCAAACAGTGTAAAATAGTGGTAAAATCCTATTATTACCAACGTAGCCCAATTTCTCACATGATATTTTTGTATGAATTAACATCGTTAGATATCGACGAATTTCGGGAAGCGCAATGTGTAAGAATTTGGTTGACGTGCTCATTTTGTGCTGGAAATAAACTTTTAAACAAAAGTAGTAAAAAACACAAACTTTGCATAAATAAATTAGAAAAATCTAGCACAGACCGAGTAAACTGTTTGATGAATGGAACATATAAGAGCTATTGGACTTTTGTCAACATTTGCATTAAGTTCCACGTAAACACGTAATAAAATAGGCTTATTTCTGTATTTGAGACCTATCTGTAAACTTTCATATGTAAATATAGATTAAACATTGTTTATTCAAAACTGACCATGAGTCTGACAGTGTCCGACTCAATATCAAATTGCGTTGTTTTGCTGTCCGACTCAATATCTAAAATGGTTCATGTTGTCGGTGGGGAAATTTGTTGATCAATTCAAAGAAACTACGATTAAACTTTAATTTAGTTTACAAAATGATCATAAATCTACAGCTTAAACAATGATGTAAATTGCTCAAACAGATGTCAACACTGTTAAACTGTTTCAAATGCAAACAAAACATTCTTCTTTTGCATTGTCAATTTTGAAATTCGCGCCCGTGATGGTATTTTTAGAAATGAACTTCAGGAATGCTGGAAAGAACGCCACAACAGACAAACAACTTATTTGATTGGTTTAAATATTTATTTCGGTTAATGTACACTTGTTTACATGCTGAACTGTCGAAAATCGACAGAAAAACGGGTCCAAAAACGTCCGACTTCAGATCCTGTCCGACTCACGATCACTTTACCCTAATCAAGGCAATTTTGATAAGTGTAATAGCTCCAGACTGTTCTTTTGAATGTTCAACTTTGCATGACCTGCAAATAGGGCAACTTATGGCTGAGAATCCTCCTGTGTCAATTTTCCACTTCAAATTGATTTTAATCAGTCAATGTCTTGCACAAAGTAAATCATTGAAAGGAGGTCAGGATAAGTCACTTCGCCTTAATGAAATTAATGTGCGAATTTAAGATTAATTTGGCGAAGAAATCGCCCATTTCGCCCACTCGCGAGACCCCTGAAATAACCGTGTTGTTCGTATGCTTGTACTGTCATTATATACCTTGCTTGAATAAACCAGAAAGAGATTTTTGCACTGCAAGGAAGGAAATCAGCAGTTCGGAGGAATCGCAACCCTGATTAGTTTAAACCTATATATTATAACTCGATTGCATCAAAATCCAAAGGCTTATTGAAACACTCTCGAGTTTCCTCGAACTAAAACCAGTACTTTGTGTATTTTGGGGCGATTTAAAGAATGTTCCTACTGTAGAGATTGAACCGTCGACCTCCAAGTTGCTAGGTGGATACCATATCCATTAACTTTTAAAAGCCCTGCCTACCTTTCTAGTGCTGTCCTCGTAGATCTTGAGCCGTAGCGGGTCCACTGAGGATCCCAGCAGGTCAAACAACTCCTCATTGTACAGCTCCAGGAACGAGACACGCACAGAGAACTCCACCTCCTGTGACTGAACACACAACTAGCTTTAAACATACAATATAACAAGAGCACCGCATAACGGGTGCCACGCTCGGCAGCTGGTGCACGTTTGAACAAGAATTCGTCGGAGGTTTTTTTTGTCACAATATTGCACTATATATTCAGATTAAAGGAAACGTCTTGAGGGCACAGTAGTTCGGGGGACAAGAATTTTTTTATAGAAAATTTCAAAGGGCCATAACTCTGTGAAAAATCATCCGACCAGAACCCGCTGATAATATGCACATCTCCTCTTGGTAGTGAAGCTTCCCATAAAGTTTCATTGAATTCCGGTCATTAGTTGCTGAGAAATAGCCCAGACAAAAAATGTGCACGGACGGACAGACAGACACACACATGGACAGATGAAGCGGCGATTATATGCCCCCTCCCAAAATAAATTTTGGGGGAGCATGATAAACGAAAGCTTGTCAGATTTTTTAAAAGGTCACTGTGACCTTGACCTTTGACCTAGTGACCCAAAAATGGGTGTGGTGTGTAGAACTCATCAAGGTGCATCTACATATTGAGTTTCAAAGTTGTAGGTGGAAGCAATTTGATTTTAGAGGCAGTGTTCAAAACCTTAACAAAATGTTAAGGTTTAAGCACGACGCGGACGGCGACCTGGCTATGACAATACCTCGGGGTTTCTCCGAAAACGCCAAGCTAATGATTCAATCGTGATAGAAACACCTTCAGGCCACAGAGATTTTCTTTGGGCCACGACTTTTATATTTCTTGGTTTTCAAAACCGCTGAGGCCATCCTTAAAAAATTGTTTGTTTGGCATATCCCGACCCAGGTAAATTTGGGGTGGGTAGGTAGGTAGGTTTTTTTTTTTTTGTATTTTTTTTTCTGAAATTGAACTCCGACATATACCAAACTGAAAGGTAATTATCAAATAAAGCTCCAAGTCTTCTGCCTCATGAAAGGAAATTGGTAAATATTTGTCTGCACCGTCCCTATCACCGCACATGTATTCGTAAGTCTATTTTTTGTATAAAGAACATCAAAAATATAATATAATCGACAAAAAATACTTTATCCCAAAACGAGAGTCCGAAAAATTGTACGCATTTTGCACATGAAAATGTGCATATCTTTTGACTACAGAAAATGGAAACAAGTAACCTAGCAAATACGTAATTAATATACTATTTGGTTGACATATAACTTTACAATAGCATAGTTTGTGAGTAAAAAACAACAAAGTAATTATAACATTTTAATTTCAATCAAGAACAGAAAGGTGTAACATCTTCGACATGAAACTAATTATTTAATCATCATCCTTTAATTCAGATCGATAGACGGTAGAAAGTTATAAAGTGATCGGCTTAAAAATAATTTATTGAGTGTTACGCTTATTTTTATTTGCTTATTTTTTATACGACTTTTGCCATCGGCCATTATATTGCAGGCAGACGACAATTTTAACTCTGTATTCCATTATCTGCGCATGAATTATCCAATATTACCCCATAGCAAACTCAATGTTGATTGGCCAGCTACCATATGCGCTTCAAAACGTTCATGGAAACAAAGAGAAAAAAATAGTTTTGCAATGCTCGTGCTGTCGTTCGCCATTTGAGCCATCTGCGCCTTTTGCAACAAGATGTGTTTGTGAAACACAATGTCCCCCTATATGACGTTTGACCTTGAAGGATGACCTTGACCTTTCACCACTCAAAATGTGCAGCTCCATGAGATACACATGCATTTCAAATATAAAATTGCTAGCTTCAATATTGCAGCAGTGACATTACATGAGCAATTTTGACCCATATATTTGACCTTGAAGGATGAAATTGACCTTGACCTTTCACCATTCAAAATGTGCAGCTCCATGAGATACACATGCATGCCAAATATCAAGTTGCTATCTTCAATATTGCAAAAGTACTCATAAAATGAGCGATTTTGTCCACATAATTTTGCCCTCTGACCTTGACCTTTCACCACTCAAAATGTGCAGCTCCATGAGATACACATGCATGCCAAATATCAAGTTGCTATCTTGAATATTGAAATACTGCAAAAGTGTACATTAAATGAGCGATTTTGACCCATATATTTGACCTTTGACCTTGAAGGATGACCTTGACCTTTCACCACTCAATATGTGCAGCTCCATGAGATACATATGCATGCCAAATATCAAGTTGCTATCTTCAATATTGCAAAAGTTATTGCAAATGTTAAAGTTGGCGCAAACCAACCAACAGACCAACCAACCAACAGACCAACCAACCAATCAACAGACCAACCAACCAACAGACAGGACAAAAACAATATGTCCCCCACTACTATAGTGGGGGACATACAAATATTGAGAATTTAGCTCATAAAATTCTAAATTGCGAAAATTCGAAAATCTAGTAAAATTTCATTGAAAACATCCGCCATTTTGATCCGGACTGGTTCTGTATATTTGTCTCTTTGTTTCAATGAAAGTGTTTGCAATTCGAACAATTAACCAAACCCGGTCTGTACCCGATAAGAAATCGCTTGACCTGGTCTTATTTTTATTGATGTGCACATGGTAGCTGGCCAATCAACATTGAGCTTGCTTTCACATGGCATGAAGTTGTCGAATGAAACGTGAGAAAGGGTGGAGCAATCGGATAATATTGGGTCATTTATGCGCAGATGTTGTATAATTTGAATACACATTTAATATCGCAGTCTGCCTTCAAAATAGCGGCTGGTCGCTAGAGATAAACAAATGAAACAAAAACCTGACAATACCCGTCAATAAATATTTCTAAGCTGACAACTTTTCATCTTTCTTCTGAATATTTACTGATCTGAATAAAAGAGTGATAATTAAATAATTACAGTACACTCCACTCGTTTTCCCCCAAAAACGCGCTCACTCCGCGTTTATTTTCCTGCTAGCGAGTGTTTACGCAGAGTTTGAAAGCGAGGTAAAACGTGGCGTTCCGCCGAGTTCGCTAATGCCCGCGGCGTGTATTACTTTAGCCTAGTTGGAAAATGCAGACAATTTCCGTTCTTATCAGCGACCGCCGCGCAACACTGCGTTAGCAGTGTGCTACTGGGCATGCTAAAAATAAAAACATTGTTATTAAAAATTGTTTAAATACTGTATAAAAATAAAGATAATTGAAAAGAAAATTAATACGTATAAAAATTATGTTTTTAATTCACAGATACGTCTACAATATGAATAAATATACGACATGTCAAGCGTTTTGACAAATTATTATTTAAATCATAACACATATATTATAACACAAGGATAAATGTCCGGAAACGGACTCGAGAGCGTTTATATAAGCCTTGGGCTTTCGATGCATTCGAGCTAAAATAAATAGGTTTAAACTAAACTAAATGTTCCGTAAAATTTCCAAATGAGAATAATAATTAGTTATCCGAAACACACTACGTTTTTAAATGTTAACACATTTACAAATGCTTCCAATATACAGTCATCATGTATATTTCCCGACAAAAGCGCGTGAAAATTATGCTGCAATGTACAAGGTCAAGGTATACTCCTGCAAAGCGTGCGTGTATTGATTTTTTTATGCAAACTTTGTAGCGCAGAGAACACTTAATTCTGTTGATTTCGGTTAAAAGTTTCTTTGGTATTTTTTAACAAAATTATATCGCAAATAAGTTGATATTTCCTCCAAAATAATTTCAAATCGAACACGC
Organism: Dreissena polymorpha; assembly: GCF_020536995.1. Lineage (NCBI taxonomy): Eukaryota > Metazoa > Mollusca > Bivalvia > Myida > Dreissenidae > Dreissena > Dreissena polymorpha. The sequence continues at coordinate 56,701,985 of NC_068362.1, forward strand.
TGAATCTTTATTGTTACGGTATTTTAGTAGAGTAATTATTTAAACAGTAATTGTACTGTAAACTGATTAAAGAAGACATCTGGGCGGAACTGGATTAAGTGTTTGACGTTATAAAAACTTGCAAAGCTTGTCTACTGACCAATTGTGTAGACTGCTGTCTGCGGTGTTTTGACATAAGGGATTAAAATGTGTGAATGTCACTCTGCCGATTTGGTCCATAATTACTGGTAAACATTGTTTTGAATGTCGATGCAATTAGAATACAACTGTGAATATTTAATGCAACTATCAACTCAATAGTTACCACCTTCTTTTAGCAATCAATTGAATAACCTACGTACAAAGAGAAAATAAATGCATTAGTGAGCAGAGAATCGATTTTGTTCCGACAATTTAAACCATTCCTTATGCATTTGTTGAACGTGTTTACTTGAGCAAGTTATGCCTTCAGACAGGAAGCGGCTTTCCTTTGATAACGTCAAACTGTCAATTCACACAGATTTGCGAGACTTTTAGGGTCCTTGGTCATTTGTTTACATGTTCAATATAGAAAAAACACCTGCTTACATGAAAACTTTGGATTAAATTATCAAAATAAAAACAATGTTGCAAACTGTGATTATATTAATTGGTAAGTATCAGTTAAAAGACGACGTTTTGTTTGTCGTAAATCAACGAGTTTTCTATACAACTACTTCTACAACCACGTGGGGATCGATCTATCTTAGTTGTTTTTTTTTTAGTGGTATATTATATATATATATAAATAAATATATATATACAGGTACTTGTAATACATGTAAATGTAATTTAATTTGAAAATCAGGAAGTAAACAAAGTTAAATTGATCGTTATCTCGTAAAACACGAAGTTTCCCCGTGTTGCCAACCCGAGGGCCGCTGCGTCGGCTTATCAATTTTGCCGATTGTTCAATGTGGCGCCCAAAATCATGCAAACGCTGCGTATCGTGAAATTTTCTTTATCTCCCTCTGCGTTACTGCACGCGGCGTATGGAGGGAAATTAAGGAACGCATGGAGTGTACTGTAGTTATATGGCAATAATATTACACATCTCTGCCGAATTAAATTGAACGGTGATAATTAATCAGGTTTTTTTTCTCCCAAACTATCCTGAAAGACAGCAGCGTAATTTAATTAAAGGGATACGAGAAAAACATGAGCTGTTTAATTGTATTTAAAGTCTAATTAATCGCATATGCATATGTCAAATAAATAGGCGACTCAAATAAATACCGGTACGCGTTTTGTTCATTGCTATTCTAGATATCCTTGAAAGAGCATTGAATTAAATGACGCAAATAACTGGAAAGGATAAAAAGCGGAAAGGCAAAATAAACAGAAAGAATTTTCAGCGAGCAAAAAAAAAAATTTATTTGGAAAGTGACAACAACAAAATTCAGTCGGGCCGATTTTAGTGGGTCGGTAGGGTTATGCCAAACAAAAGAATTTTTAAGGATTGCCCGTCCCTAATTTTTGGAAAATGGGGGAAAAAAATCAGAAAATCGTCTTTTTTTTTAATATTTTATTCCCGACCACACTGAAAAGGGGCAAAACGAGAGAAAAAAAAGATCCGGTTTGAGTAAGGTTGCGAATAAAATCAAGCAAGTACAAATTGATCGGGATAAAGGTGCGCAGTGCGTTCTTCTCCCATTAAAACAAAAAACTACGCATCATTCGATGCGCACCATAACGCAATGCGATGCCTGTTGCATAAATCTTATATAAGGTAAACTTCTCTTACACAAATTATTTGTTTGCTCTTACTCGACTTATGAGATCGTTCATGAAAAAAAATCGAGGTAGATCGATCCCTGCGTCGTCGCAGTAATGTTTGTTAAAGTTGTTGTCATGAAGACTCGTTGATTTACAACGCAAAACGTCTTATTTAAACTGACGCGAATAATTTAATAATATTTTCCGCTTTTGCTTTATTTTGTTTGATAATTTAATCCAAAGTTTAATGTAATGTGTTTTTTTCTGGAATTGTAAACAAAGAGTCAGTTAAAGTCTTCAGAAAATTTGCAGTCTGTGTGAAAACTGTGAATTGACAGTTTGACGTCATCAAAGGGAAGTCGCTTCCTGTCTGAAGCAATAAAGTGACAAATTTCTCGCCGACAAAATTGGCTTTCTTTGTCTAGCAATCAACATGCCGAACCAATTATGTGTTTGTTACTCAAAGACAATCGCCCAATTTAATAATAGCACCTGCATAGCCCCACCTTCGAATCTTTTGCGAAGAACGGAGGTGGAGTTTAACGGTTAATTGAGCAAGTGTTTTACGCAAGTTGAGTTCCGCTTTGCTGAAATTACTCGGCCCTAAGCATTGAATCTACGGATACATTTACAGCGTTATAGATAATTTTTGACCCATTGGGGTTAATACCCCCACTTTTCAAAGCATGTGGGTAAATGGTAAAATTTTGCCTAGCTTGAAGGGTTATTTGCTAAAAGTAAAACAATAACCGGGGTACTGACACACTACTTAAATCATGTTAAACACAATAAACCATTAACTATGTGTATTCCGTCATAGTAGTAGGTTTCTTAGAGTGTTTGTTGTTTTTTAACTGTCCTTGGTTTAAAGGCTTCCACCACTGTGAGCCATGGAAAATATTTTTTGTTTACGTTGTTTGCAGAGAATTAACATCATTTGCATAAGTCCAGATTGGCTTGCTTAAATGTACGCACGGAAATGATCAATTGAGCGTATCTTGATATTTCTAATGCGTATATTACGCTGATACGCAGCTTATCTAGAACGCTGCATTCATCAATGATTTTCCGAGATATTCCGATTTACAAACTTTCTGTACAGTTCCTAACTATGGAGGACGCCCGTGTTTACATAATTCCTAAACACATATATCTTAAATAATGGCAGTGTTTTATTGGATTATTTATACTAATTATCAAATTGCAAGGTAATACTTTTGTTATCAATTATAATATCGGGTTTGTTTAATATTATTAAAATGTTAAACAATATAGTAATAATTGCGTCACAGACTCAAAAATAAATTTGATGGGGTCGACAATTTACTGATGCTGATTTTGCTATTGTCTGTTGAATTTTTACCCGAAATAAATCTTGAGAATTGCCCATTCATTTTTGCAAAGTGCCCATTCAAATTTGTAAGTGCCCATTGTTTTGTTTTTCATCTATGGGGCAGTAATCCCATAAGAGAAAAAATTTTGTTCTCTAATAATATTGGACATCGTACTCGATTATCAAAACGCATATAACATAAACCAGTCGGATATTGCAAATGGCCGCTTTAAATGCACACTTTCAAATATGGCTTTTTTTAAAATTAAATTTCTGGGGTCATAGGGTTTCTTTCTTTTTTTCTATTCAATGAATTTAAAAAAAAAAATTCGACCGGCTGATGGACCATTTTCCAAAAAAAAAATTGTAAACCAATAAATTAAAAAGTTGTGGCCTTGTTAACAAAAAATTGTCAGCTGTGGGTATATGACAAAAACCACGCTAGATACAGTGTACAACATCCATGTGTTTGTTTTTTCAGATGAGGATTTGATGTCATTATAACAAATTATATTATCTAAAGAAGTTAAATAAAAAAGTGATATGATTTTATTACATTGTGAGATACATCTTATGTAATTAAAAGGCCGGTGCACAAATTGTCATTAACAAGAACAGCAAGCTTCATTGCAATTTCTTCAAAAAAAACAACAACAGTTAATCCTTACCTGGAGTTGATCAAATATGTTTGCCAGTGAGCGGGGTATGATGCCGGTCAGTGGGTCATTCTCCCATGTAAGGTTGGGATCTGGTGACCTCTCACCCTCCATTGTAAATGTCTTGCCTGTCCCAGTCTGTCCATACCTGAATAGTAGCAAACACATCTAGGGTCAAGCAAACAGTGTCTTTCTTCAAAATATGGAGCAATGTTGTGCAGCCCATCTGATGAGATATTTTATGATAAATGAGCCAAATTAGACATTTGCAATATTCAGAAGTTTCTATAAGTACATGTAATTGACCGTCAGAATGATTTTCTGACATTTACACTAATGTGGGTTTTCTTTGGTCAAATTTGGGGATCCGACACTGTATATATTGTCCCCAAATGAAAAGATAAAATTCCCTCTTAAAGGTTTCCACACAAAAATATTCCAAAAAAGTAATGAAATAAAACATCAAGTTCATTATGTTTTAAACCTTAGTAAATATAATAAGAAAAACAATGATTCTCAATTTTGTAGCATTTGTTAGCAAACACTAAAATGAACCAATTTTATTTAGAACAATGGTATTTTTCCAATTCATTAAGGTCCGGCCGCATTCCCAAATTGGTGGGAAAAAAAAATTAAACAAGAATCATTGAAACAATAATTCTAAGAATTTATAAATCATAAATCGCAAACATTAGAGTCTATATTTATTTACAACTTACGCAAAAATGGTGCAGTTGTAGCCATCAAGGACCTCTTTAATGATGGGACTGACAATGCTCTTGTAGACATCCGTCTGTTTGACATCTTGGGTGAAGACATGGTCATAGTTAAAGGTTTTCGTTGTTGGGTTGATGCCCAATCTTTCCTTTACATTCACCTCCTTTTTTTCAGAGTTTGCTTCCACAACAGAATAGGAACCCTGTTTTCTCTCTGCACTGTTTATAGGCCTGTAAATATGAAAACATCAACATGTTACAGTACATGAACTTATTTAATTTAGCAAGCTCAGAGCAGTTTGTAGACCACGGACTCTAGATGAGACGGATATGAAACGGGACCGTATCAGCAAATAGCTTGTCGATACTTTGTCACGTGACCGGTAGCTATCGATTAGCGTACATCGAAGCGCCGAGGTTATTTCTATGTGTCTATGTCCCTGTGTGAACTTGTTTATGAGTAACTGTGAGCTTGTATATGTTATATTGTATTGTATATGTAACTGTGTATGTTAGCCTGTGAGTGTGTCAATAACAAGTATTTTCCTGGAGAGCCATTCCCAGAAGATATAAGTGAGTCTGTGACTGTGAATGTGAGTCTGTGAGTTGTAAGTGTTTGTCTGTGATTGCATCAATGACACGTATTTCCCTGGAAGTCCATTCCCAGAGGTAAAGTGCCATTCCGTGACATGGACGAGCTGTAGCCGACGAGGGTACCTGAAGAGTCGACGCGTGTTGTTGACGAGTGTACCCGACGCGTGAAGCCGACGAGTTCCCTCGAAGACGATGAGGACGTCTGGTGCCACCCTGACAAGGATTCTAGTTGATGCCCATGTGAGTAGTTTAGTATATTATCTTTGCTAGCAGTTGTGATAATTGTTTAAAAACCCACGATTAGTTAACCAGGTGAAAACACTACAATGGTAGTACTGATGGGGTTTGTGTAATTGTGTTTTAACGGTTAGGCTAGTTCTATAAAATTTTTTGGCAAATAAATCGGCACCATGGTATTTAAATTACTTTGGACCTTTCATTCCTTACTTACTTTTAAGTTCCATTTTTAAAACCATTTTTTTCTATCGTATACAGAATTCTATTCTCCTTAGCAAGATGTAATTTCTAAAACTGAACTCCAAGTACAAACGCTATAAATTGGTATAAAGTACGAACATGTCAACCTAGATTCTAAATCTCCAAATATTCGGAGCGTTATGAACGCGCGCTACTTTCGTACAAATTCATTCCTTATTTACTTTCATTTTTAAAACCTTTTTTTCTATCGTATACAGAATTCTATTCTCCTAAGCAAGATGTAGTTTTAAAACTGAACTCCAAATATAAACGCTATGAATATGTATAAAATACGACCATTTACCGTAAATATAGATTCTAAAACGGTATATTTGCAAAAGTTAAAGTTATAACTCGCCGGGCTGCCCAAATTAGAATAAAAACTTCATATATATTTATATATCGGAAAACTACAAAACGTAGGCTTTTCAATGATATATAATTCAGGCTTTTTCCGCCCTATGCCACGGGTCCGAAATTCGGCCCCATTCCCAATGCAAATCTGGGTTGTTTTTTTCCAATTGAAAAAAAAATTCCCAATTCCCCCCCCCCAAAAAAAAGGGGGGTTTTCACGACGCGAAATTCCCAAAATTCCAGTGTGGCGTATTCCCAAAATGGAGCGGAAAAAGCCTGTAATTTGTCAAAATCGTCCAAGAAGTAAAAGTAAAATTAGAAAAAAGGGACAAAATTGTCACAAAACCAGGTTTTCATTGTGAAAAAAAATCTGATAAAGGGAGAAAACTCAAACTGAACTTTTGAAATGAACAAACAAAATTAACCCCCTTTGTAAGTTTGTTTTTTAAAAAAATCTATTTTTAGTCGTGGCGACCTTGACATTGGAGATATTGACGTGATTCTTTCGTGCGACACACCGTCCCATGATGGTGAACAAATGTGCCAAATGATTTCAAAATCTCACAATGAATGACATAGTTATGGCCAGGACAAGCTCATTTATGGCCATTTTTGACTTTTGAACTCAAAGCGTGACCTTGACCTTGGAGATATCGACGTAATTATTTCGCGCGACACACCGTCCAATGATGGTAAACAAATGTGCCAAATGATTTTAAAATCTGACAATGAACGACATAGTTATGGCCCGGACAAGCTTGTTCCGCCCGCCCGCCAGCCCGCCCGCATTCGCCAATCTAATAACCAGTTTTTTCCTTCGGAAAACCTGGTTAAAAAGACGCTAGTGGGTACATCAAAATGTGTCCCCATGACGCTTTGATGTACGCTTATCGATAGCTACAGGTCACGTGACAAAATATCGACAAGGTTAAACGCACGGGGGTAAAACATAAAATGTTTAATTCTTGTGTTAAACTCGCTATAAATCCATTAATAACAACGGAAATATACTAAAAGTTATATTTTTATAAAAGAGGAATTAATAAGCAACAAGATAACGTATAAATCAATGAAATCGGATGATTAGTTTTTGCATAAAATTGAATTAATTACAGTAAGGGTCAAATACTCGATTCAACTCCTGTCAATATACGCTCCGTGTGAAGACAGGGGTTTTCTGCTATGTAAAAAGGACGCTATTTTGGGGGGAAAATCACCGTTTTATCAAGAATAACTCTGAGCTGTTTGTATTGTTGTGCCGGTGCCCGGCCTACGAAACGCGCACATACCTTGTGATTGGGAACTAGCAACAAATTGGTATAGTGCATGCTGGGCAGCACGAGATAGTACGGTCTCTTGTGCACAGGACGTTGAGGTGAGTAGATGTGTCTATGTCCCTGTGTGAACTTGTTTATGAGTAACTGTGAGCTTGTATATGTTATATTGTATTGTATTGTATATGTAACTGTGTATGTTTGCCTGTGAGTGTGTCAATAACAAGTATTTCCCTGGAGAGCCATTCCCAGAAGAATCTGAAGATATAAGTGAGTCTGTGACTGTGAGTCTGTGAGTTGTAAGTGTTTGCTTGTGATTGTGTCAATGACACGTATTTCCCTGGAAGGCCATTCCCAGAAGTAAAGTGCCATTCCGTGACGTGGACAAGCCGTAGCCGATGAGTGTACCTGACGAGCCGACGCGTGTTGTTGATGAGTGTACCAGACGCGTGAAGCCGACGAGTTTCCTTGAAGACAACGAGGACGTCTGGTGCCACCCTGACAAGGATTCTAGTCGATGCCCATGTGAGTAGTCTAGTATATTATCTTTGCTAGCGGTTGTGATAATTGTTGTAAAACCCACGAATAGCTAACCGGGTGAAAACACTACAATGGTAGTACTGATGGGGTTTGTGTAATTGTGTTTAAACTGTTAGGCTAGTTCTATAAAAAAAATTGGCAAATAAATCAGCATCGTGTAATTTACTTTGGACCGTCGCATCAAATTAAATTTGAAGTTCTGTGTGTTTTAAAACGTTATTTCTATAAAGTTGAAGACATTTTTTGTCTATTTTTAGATGTATGTAAAAAAACAGACGGCATCATAGTTTTTCTTTTCCATTGTTGGCATTTGCCGGCCGTGTTATTAGTTGGCGAAATATTTGTTTAAAAAACGTGATTGTCCAATGCTGTTTGTAACAGTTTCATTCAATAATTGCCTTGTAATCAACGGACGGCCACGTGTTTTTTTATTAGCAATTTTCCCGTGATTAGTTGGCGCGTATTCTGTGCGCAGCAGTTCATGAAAAACGTGTTTGGTTGACTGCTGTATATAGCAGTGTAAATTGCTGATGTATCGGTAACTAAAGTCCGAGGAAATAGAAGTTTACGGGCAAGAGTTTTGTCCTTGGCAATTCTATTTATAGCAGTGTTATTGCGAATGTAAACTGGGTCCCAGGAAATTGGTGCTTAACGTCAAGTTAAAGCGACGTGTTTTTTATTTGCAGTTTTTTTTATTATTTATAGGAACAACAGCGGTAGCGATTTTATTTATCGTTTATTAGTGAGCAATTTTATGTTAATTGTCGTCCATTACTACGCTGATTAGAATTTTATGTTTTTGAAGTATATTTTAATTTTTATTAAATAAAGTGGCAATTTGAAAGATGAGTTGCGTGGGCAGCAAGAGTCGCTCACCGGGGCCACAATTAATATGAGTAAATTTTGACACTCCCAATGTGTTAACATCAATTCCGGGGGTAGGGGCAAAAATGGCTAAGGGAATTATACATTTTAGGAAAATTAATGGGAACCTGTCCCCAGACTCATTGGGAATAATTATTCAGCGGCCTCTGGATCAAGAGGATATGTGGTTGTTGGACTTCCGTCCTAATCCAAGGTTATTTGCAAGTATGCTAGAGGAAGTGGAAGAAACCCATGAAGAAGACATGGGGCGTTTGTTTACTGGTGAGTCAGTCTCACACGAAAGGTGGGGGGGTAGGTATGCCTGTCCAAAAGGAGGGGCCTGACCAGGGCTAGCGCTGGCCCAAAATTTCTTTGAGCCAACCAGTTTTCGTTTTTCAGCGAGCGAAAAGTGATTTTTAAATCATAATATATACTATCAACTTGTTCATATTTCTTTTAATGACAACAAGGACATATCACATATAATATAAGATGCAGTTTTCAACATAGAAATAATTATAATGGTACTTGTCAAAGTACATAGGTAAGTTAATTATACATTAAACTTAACAGTGAAGTAAGTTGTCCCAAATTTAAAATCCTGAAAATTAGGCCGGGGGTCTTAAAACCGAAGCCGCTGGAACCCAACAGGAATAAAGGACAGAGACCCCCACCCCACCTAGAGCCCTTACAAAGTGTTCTGCGTTATAGAACAATTGCAATTTCAGGTGAATACAATAAAATATAATATAAACCACATCGTCCGTATTACCGCATGTGTATTCGTCATTGTATTTCTTCTATAAAGAACTCCAAAAATAAATTTAATTCAGCGAAAAATAATGTATCCGAAAACGATAGTCCGAAAAAATGTACAAGCTTTTCACTTGAAATAAAATTTGCATATCGTTTGATTGCAGAAAATGAAAACCAGTAACCTAGCAAATACATAATAAATATACCATTTGATTGACATTATTCTTTACATGAGCATAGCTTGAGGGTAAAAAAAACAACTTAATTATTATCTTTTAATTTCAAACGATAACGTCGATAATCGGCAGAAAGCTGTAACATCATCAACACAGAACTAATTCTTTAATGATCATCCTTTAATTCAGATCGATAGTCGGTAGAAAGGTGTAAAGTAATCAGATTAGAAATTATTAATTGTTGCGCTTCTTGTCATTTGTATACGATTTATTTAAATACGACATTTGCCATCGGCCGCTATGTTGTTGGCAGACGACAATAGTAACTGTGTCTGCACATGAATGACCCAATAGTATGCGTGAGCGAACTCAATGTTGATTGGTCAGATACCACGTGCGCTTCAATAACAACAAGGTCAAGCGATGTCTCATGTTCTGGTGCAGACCGGTTTTCGTTTATTGTTTAATTTGCGAACACTTTCAACGAAACAAAGAAAAAACAATAGAAAACCAGTCTGGATTTAAATGGCGGAAATTTTCAATGAAATGTTCAAAATTTTAGCATTTTCGCAAATCAGAATTTTCTTGAGCCAAATTCTCAATATTTTCGCAAATGGCTCAAATGGCGAACGACAGCGCGAGCCCTGGCCTGACACTCAGGATCGAGGTAAGGCCGAGCTTGCTTCCCAGATATCTGACTTGGAGGCGATATCACGGCTTGCTGGGAAGAGCTTCAGATGAGAATGAGGGAGCCATTGCCCCTGTTTACATAACCCCAGGCACCCATCAACCAACCTAGCATGTACAATCAACCTGCTACTTTGGTTCCCACCTGTACAAAATTAGCATGCTAACCAGGTACTCATTTACCAACCTAACATGCATAGTCAGCCTGCTACGTTGGCGCCTATGAACCAACCTAGCATAGACAACAGGGTTGGCACCAATCAACCGCCCCTGGTTTTAACCGGCGGTTTTTACCGGTTAAAACCGCCCCGGTCAATACTCCCAAAGTGGTCATTACTGGTCAATACTGGTCGATTGAACATTACCCCCAATTTTGATTTATATTCCATGCTTAATTAAACAATATTGATAATATAAATTAAACAGACATGTTGCCAATAATGTCTTAAGCTATTAAAACCCACTATTTTATACCTGTTCATGCAATTTGTAGGTCAATCTCTCAAAATTTTGCAAATGAGTCAAGTTGGTCAATTGGATTTTGCTGGTCGATTGATTTAATTTTTCAATTCTAACGAATTATGAATGCTCAGAAAATTATGTGCTTGATTCAACAAGAACCTGTCAATCACTGTGTATTAGTTGTTCCTCATGCCCCTCTGTCTCCACAGTCTTTCACAGTCGTCAAACCTATACAGGTTAGGGCACCCAAAACTGATAATAGGGTCTTACATTGCACCTTTGACACAACCCTTACTTGTCATGTATTCTTGCCTGGATTTCTTTAACAAAATAGTGAAAAAATATTTTATTTTACCATTGATATATAAAAACTTAATAAGAAATAATTATTAAAAGAAAGAAATAATTGAAAAGAAGAGTCTAGAGTAGACCCACAATTGGTAAACATTATTTGTTGCCAAAATCAAGAACTTTGATTGCTTATTCATTTGAAGACCAATTGAACTTTAAAATATGAAAACCCTCTTAATATAGAAAGGAGACAAGTTAGAAGTAACTATTAAATTAATAACATTAATAGCAAGTTATCTCATTTTGTTTGAGTGAACTGAAATAGCCTAGGGGCAGATTTGCTGCATTGTCATTATCAGAGACATACCAGTGCATGCATTTTATTACCAAATAAGGCATAGGGGCCAGATCATTTATGACCCTAGAAACCACAAGAGTTCTGTTTGTCCATCAGCTTATCAAATATATATATATCAATAGATTAGTGAAATCTATGGTAACTACAATAGTAATAATACTTCAGTAACAGATGTGATACACTGAGATAAAGATATTGCCTTAGTTCTTATGTATTTGAGACCATTTCCATAAATAATAAAGAAGTATTTTTTTACAGCTTTAAAGATTTTTTTTACAATAGATAACTCAAAAAAAGTTTATCAATTACAGAATAATGATTGATTTAATATAGAATAGCTTAAATTCTTCCTTTGTCATGTTAAAATGCTACAATTTTCAATCGACCAGTATTGACCAATAATGACCAGTAATGACCAGTATTGACCGGTTTTAACCGGGTATTGACCGCCGGCCCGGTCAATACTCAATTGACCGGTCAATATGCCAACCCTGATAGACAATCAGCCTGCTAACCTGGCGCCTGTTAACAGGGTTCGACATTAACTTTTTTACAGCCAGACCATCGGACCAGCTCCTCTTAAAATGTACTAGCCCGAATCTGATGTCTACTAGACCATAAATGACATAGCAAATAAACAGAATTGTGTCGTGTAACTGTTTAATCAGGTTTTATCAGAAAATGATTAGTGAACACAAGAAAGTTATTTTGATGCACAGAGTAAAAAATAAAATAAAACTAATAAACAACATAAATTGTTTGTTGTAATTTCACTGTTTATCACCAGTTAAACAAATGATGCCTGTACAGCAGGTGACATTTATTAAACGTTATCAAATTCTGGCCTCCTTGACCACTGTGCTCCATGCTACCACAGCTCCAATGCCCTTTTCCATCATAATCTGTGTCAGTTTTACCATTGGATTCTTCTTTATTAACTTATTTGTCGGAAGAATATCCAATCTTGAACAAAGTCACTCTTTAAATTACATTCTCTCGTCTGCTTCGCCAAAATGTTTACATTGACGATACCTGTTTTCGATAGAAGTCGTAAAAACATGATGTAAAGTTCTACGACACTGCAGAAAATCATTAACTATTTCAGTGCTGGAACCAAATTTTGAAGGTCTTTGCAAACAGTTTGGATCCAGATGAGACGCCACAGAACGTGGCGTCTCATCTGGATCCAAACTGTTTGCTATTCTGATAGTATTCTTTGAAAAAAATTGAAGAAAATGCTAATTTTAGAAATTCAGCAGACAACATTTTAGCAGACTACAAATTTCCCAGCATGCAAAGTGTTAATATTCATGACAACTTTACCAATGGAAACAAGCCATTTCTGCGGGAAGCTCTCCTTCGCGTCTAAAAATAGCGATGAATCATGTGAATGCTCCGCGTTTATTTATATACGCTAGTTTTGTTCTGATGTAAATAATGGATACAATAGTTATTTTACACGTTAAGAGAAAAAGGTTTTCGGTTAGTTATAGTTATATGAATCAGTATAGATTGTGTATGTACGACCAGTCGGACAAGCTAGCCCACAGTTTTACTAGCCCGACCACCGATCTTACTAGACAATGTCTGTCGGACGTGCCTTAGTGTCGAACCCTGGTTAACCAACTTAGCATACCAAATCAGTCTGCTACGTTGGTACCCATCAACCAACCGATAATACCTAATCAGCCAGCTACTCTGGCGCTCATCAACCAGTCTGTAATACCGAGCCTTCCTGTTGCACTCCCGCCTGCAACTACACAAAATCCTGCTACTCCGAGTAATCGGGATGTGATAACCAAAATACCTAAACAGGGGTTTTTCTGCACTGTCTGCGCCTCCGGACAACGGAGGCATTCCCAAAGCAAACGGACCCGTTCCCAATCAAATTTTGATTACATATTTCCCAATTCCAAAAAAAAATAATTTCAAAATCGTAAAAAGTAAACATAATTTATATCAAAAGAGTGACTTCCCTTCATCCGCGACGTAATTAAGCCTTTAGCAACTCAGATTTTCGCAGGTGTATTTGCCGGATGCATCTGCCAACATTGACAGCGAAAAGGTTTGAACTGTTCCGCATTATAACAAGTATATAGAGCCGCACAATACACATTCTAGTCCAAATCTGTAGACGCTTATTTTCAAACATGGCTTCCCATAACGATAAGTACTACAGCAAAAAAAAAAAAAAAAAGAGATGCAAAAGGATGTTCGACGATAACGTCGATGTTTGCGAAAATCGCTGAATCTTCTACTCCCTCTAGTAACCCCGAACAAGCAGTGCAAGCAAGTGAAATACCCATGGCTGTTCCATTTTCCGACTCGGTCGATAATTCTTCTTCGGAGCCTAGTAAGAAAGTTGTTGTTCAGTCTCCAAGTTCAAGTCCATCAAATGCAAAAGACAGAAAGCAAAGAAAAATCATGCTGTGACTTGTGTGACTTACTTACCTGTTACCAGTGTTTGTTTTTGAAGACAAAATAACAAATAAAAATATGTTTTTTTTGTAAAACCACTAACTTATTTAAGCATGATAAAATTCCTAAATTGACCGTTTCATCGACTCGAAAATTCCCAAAATGGACAATTTTGTCGATAAAAATTCCCAATTTGGTCAGACTCCTTTTCCCAAAATAGGCAGAAAAACCCCTGCTAAAAACTTACAGTTTGACTTTCGTAGCAATTGGCCAGTTTTCCGGGGCAAGTTTGAGCGCTATGCCAAATTGCACAAATGGTCAGATGTTGAGCGCGACGATGGGTTGGTTTGATGTTTGATGGGCAAAGCTGCAGATTTTTATGCAGAACTAACTGAAGGCAGGGAAAATGTCCCTTATAAGGAATTAATGCATCGTTTGGATGGGCGCTTTGGCGCCAGGGAGCTCCCCCAGGGGTCTAGCTAGGCTCAAAATTTAGGGAGAAGTCACTTCTCTCTAAAGCCAAAATAGGGAGAATTGGTAACATCTTTGGGAGAAATGGTACATTTGCATCATAGATCTTAGTTTTACGTATATTTTGCAGCAACTTAACGGATAAGTGGTTTCTGTTCAACTTGCAATCAACTCTTCACTTGTTTTATACAATAAGACATGTTAAGTGTATAAAACCAACATGTTTTTTTTATATTAGTAATTGTTGATTATGATTGTACTTTTTTTTTCCTGAACAGGTGTATCAAATAAACTTCAATTGTAACAAGCCAGTAATGTTTAGAATCTTTTTACTTCCTTGTTTATTTTAAGCAATTCAACATTAAATCAAATTCATATTTTGTTACAAATATTTGTTTAAATTTAAAATTCAATTAAAATCTCATTTTACAGCAGAGATTCCAAATCTGACCTGTAAATGAGCACCATATTTATTGCCAGTTCTAGGTTACATCTTCCCATTTGATCATTCCTTAGTATTATTTTAAAGGGCCATTTAACATTGCTGAAACATAGTTATTGGTAGCCAGCACAAGGCAATTAATCAAGGCATCATCTATTAACAATTTCAAGAAGTGTAATAGCTCCAGACTGTTCTTTTGATTGTTCAACTTTGCATGACCTGTAAATGGGGCAACTTATGGCTGAGAATCCTCTTGTGTCCAATTCTACACATCAAATTAATTTTAATCAGTCAATTTCTGACACAAAGTAAATCATTAAAAGGAGGAGAAGTCACTTTGCCTTCATGAAATTAATGTGCGAAGTTAAGATTAATTTGGCGAAAAAATCGCCCTCTTCGCCTACTCGCGAGACCCCTGTCCCCGCCACTGCGCAGGGCCGTTTACAGGTTGCTCAACAGGAAGTAGGCGAGTCCCTAGAAGATTGGTCAGATCACGTGCTTACGCTGTTGGTGGCGTTTCCAAATCTTCCCCAAACATACGCCACCGAGCAGGCAGTGGCAAAGTTTTGCCATGGGCTACATCACAGTGAAGCAGGCTGGCAGGTGAGCATGCAGCAACCAAAGTCTATAGAAGAGGCTATGGAAAAAATTAGATTGTTCCATCACCTTCAATTTGCATGTGCCCCTATCCAAATGGATGAGCAGGATGACTTGAGATGGGTTCACGCTGTTGGCGAGGAACCAATTTCAGAGGTGGTGAGTGGGTGGGCGCTCGACAAGTTGAGCCAGGTGGTTGGTCAATTGCAGGGTGCCGTGGAACTGTTGTCAAGCCCTTGTGGAACCCTGGATGCTGTTCGCCGCGTCGGACGAACGATTCAGTCGTTCCGTCTCGGCGGAGACGAGGGATGCTATGGCGAGTGTTTGGCCGAGGATCCCTAACAAGAAGGCACCTGGAGCCGCGGCGGTCCACGTGGGCATCGGAACCAACATGCCTACGAAAGGGGATCCGGCCAAAATGCTTACGATGGGAGCGACGGGAACTGGCGAAACAGCGGGTATCGTAGTGAATACCAGCATTCAAATTTCAGCCCTGAGGGATCCAAGCGAGGAAGATATGGGTCTAATTGGGGCGAATATCCTAGTATGGCGAAGCGGGGCATATCGTGCTTTAAGTCTTGTGGATTGGGACATTTCCAGCGGAATTGTCTTGAAAATACCACGTCCTTAGCCAACCATGAGGAGAAAGCGCCCGTAGTGGTAGCTGTGACGGATGAGCAGTCGAGTCGAACCAGAAGTGGTTAATGAAAACCAGCTAGGTTCAGTTTCGCAGTTTTGTTTAAAGGTACAAGGTGGGCGATATCATGGTTGGCGCAGTGGTTGATTCGGCAGCAGAGGTCAGTATTATCTCTGATCGGATCTATGAGGCCATGGTCCAGCAGCCACCTCCCAGGCTGCGTGATGTCAAGCTGTTGATGACAAGAAGGGACGCCTCAATGCCGAGTTTTGTTGTAGGCCCAGTTGACTTAAAGATTGGTAACTGCTGGTATCGGGAGCATTTGCATGTAGCTCCGAAAGATGTCGATATGCTTCTCGGGTTAGACATTTTGGTAAATCTGGGCTGAGCCATCATTAATATGGCAGAGGCAACCATTATTTTTGATGGGACAGGTTTTGAACCTCAAGAGGGGAGGCCCACAGCATGCCACGGACGTGCACGATGCAGTTCCGTTGGTGATGCCAACTGTGCCAGATTTCGTCCGTGGTCCAGGGATGGTCATTGGCAAGATCGCTGAAGGAGACCATGGGGATCCTGTGTGCGTGTATGCATTTCGCGTACAACGGGTGGCGGTCAACTGCGGAAGCAGCGAGCCGAGAGGCGGCAGAAGTTGCACAGGGAGGGGCAATGGGCCAGGCAGCGCGAGCGGTGGCCAAACCGGCCACTGGAGATAGGGCCAAACCGACCGCCGAACATGTGGATCCAGCTGATGTCCATGCGGCAGACCGCCAGAACAGTGCGTCCGGTTGTTGTATCACCGCGAGAGAACGTCGGTGCAGGGCGTCCGGTTATGACGTTCCATCGGAAGACCACAGGAAGTGTGCGACCAGATATGGAGTCGCTGCGGGTGACCACCGAGGGGGTGGCGCATCCAGATACCAAGTTGCCTCTGACGAAAGCCGAGGAGAAGAATCTCGAAGACCTTTCAGGCGTGGTTCTGAAGGGTGGCGACTGTTTAGTTCTCGCCGTTGGGAGCGGTCCCAGCGGTGGAAATTAGGCACATATCTCAAGGATAAAGGTAACAGCACGAGTGATGTGCTGAGGCCAGATTGGCAAACCACCAGATGTTGTACCGCCTCAATTGGTAAAGCGTGGGGGTGGGTACAATAGTTTTTGTTTTATTTTAGTTGTCTTTTCCTCCAGATGTCAATGAAGTGATTATGCTGCAAAATGTACTTAATCTGTATAAAATTTAAAGCAATTATAGGTATGATTTGTTCTTGGACAAAAAGAAGATTTTTTTTTTCTTATACTGACAACATTCATCAATACCATTCATGCAAGGATCAGCAGTTTCAATGAAATGTTAATGCAAAATAGTTTTTAAAATGTACATGAAGTCAATATTTTTATATTAGATTAAGTAGGCTGTGATTACACCGGAGAGATAAAGTTTGATCGGGAGCCAATGTGATGTTTTCAAGTTTAAAAGTCACTTCAGAGAAAAACAAAGCTGTTGTGAAAGAGATTTTAAAGGCTTATTTTCTATTGTAGATTATGCAGTTCCATGTGGGGGTGAGGGCCTTTTCATGTGTGCTGCAAGGAGGATGTTTTTGTCGGCACTTATGTTATTTGTTAAAATTTGTGGAAATATGTTGTGAGATGGGTGCTCCTGTCCATGCATTGTGTAGACAAGAAAAGGACAGGAGTTACAGGACCATGTTTTGAAAAAGAAGGCGAATTTTTTGGCAGATTTGTATTTACAAAAATTATGGCTATTGATTTCAATTAATTATGGCTTTATGGTTAAAGCGTATAGTTTCATTATTGTGCAAAAGGGCAAAACAAAAATAATTAGCAATTCATTGAAACTGTTTTCGTTTATCATGTCTTGATAGCATGCTTAATAAATAACTTTGCATTTTGTAAGCAAGCCTATTTGCACTAAGGCATAATCAATCAGGGGTTGAAGAATTTTTCCAGAGCCACTCGCCCTGCAGGGCGAGTAGGCCTGACAATCCACTCGCCCTTCACTTTAATCTACTCGCCCTGCATTAAAAAATAGATATCTATATTTATAGTTATGATCAACCAGAACCTTTTAAACCTACTAAACATAGTGACACTAAACTGCAAACAAATTAACTACATTATCTGATGGATTATATTTGCTTTCCTTACGTTTTCTGCACCTCTTTCCTTTTCTCAATTCTTTCCGCTTCTAGTTTTGACGACCTTTCTAATTCTTTCTGTTCGCTGTCGCCACCACCTTGCAGATATTTTAAAATAGAACCCTTTTCCATTTTAGTATTTCAGACTAACTTTTACTGAAAGACACGCTTGATTGACAAACGGTTACAATATGGTAAATTTTGCCATAAGGCTTCTGATCACGAAATTCGGAATTATTCTGTTTATTAAAAAAAAAAAAAATCTGTTTATTTTTAATTAAATATAAGAAGTGTTATAATTTACCAGTGATGTATTATTGTTTTATTGATATTTACATTAAAATTCACGGAATGACCAATATATTTAACAGTTTTATTCACTTTTAATCGATTAGATAAGAGCACTGATAATGCTGAAAAGAGCGCAGCCGATTTTGAGCATTATTTTTACTGTGCCTGTGAGGTCATTTTTCATTGTCAAAACGAAAGTGCAGTTTCTTTGTGTACTTAAGGTATTTTTTGTTCGTTCGAAAAAAAATTTGCAATTTGTATCAATGTGGAAGGAGTTCTGGAACTGAATTTATATTTCTCAAATTGAAAAACAGCACTCGCCTGGTCGGTCGAGTATTTAACAAATTTTACTCGCCCGACCGTCAACTTCACTCGCATATGCAAGCGGTCGAGTGGATTCTTCAACCCCTGCCAATTGTGGGTTATTGTGGGTTATTATTCTAAGATTATAAAAAGGGGGTTATTGACATTTAATCAAGATGAATAAACTTTAGTTGTGGTATATTGCACATGTTGCGCAGAAAGAGAGGTCGGACGAAAGCTGGCCGGCATGCAGACCTAACTTTGAGGTGTTAGGTCAAGGTGCTTACGCGAGGGGCACTATTACTTCATCGGCAGCGCCAGTACCAGGGCCCTCAATCCATTTTAGGGGAAGCGGGTCGCTACCCATAGCAGGGGGAATTTTTGCGGCGTTTCCCTTTTTGGGGGATTTTTAACTTACTCTCTAATTATTACATTTGTACATGTAACGATGTTTGCACTATTCTCATTGCTTATTTCATAATTTAGTATGTTTGACAAGATTAAATTAAAATAGAATTGAGATACAGTAATCATGAGACATCTATCTATAAAAAAAAATTAAAGGGAATGTTTTCCCCAAAAAGGGCAAAAAAGTATACTTTTCACGGGGGGGGGGGGGGGGGGGGGTGCGGCCGAATTTCGACCGTGGATTTGACAGATTGAGGGCCCTGAGTACGATTCCTACCCTTTGTGGCGTCGTCCCAAAATGATAAAATCTCCGAGCATTCAAGAAGAGCAACCTGTAAGAGCTCTTTAAATTTCCTTGAAGACACAAATGTAGGAAGTGTTAACATCAATGAAATATGTTTTCGCGATATTGATCATGTTGATATGAGTGTAACTGTAACGTGGTAACGCGTAACAATAGTATTACCTTAGCCTCACGGCAACTTGAATATGTTGATTTTCTTGAATAGATTCCTTCACCTTTGATGGCGGCATTTTCATTTACATCAAAAACAAAATGTAAACAACTGTATTATGTATAGCGGAAGTGATTTTCGAACTTCGCGCAGTACTATTTGATCCCACCAATGAAATTGCGCGAATTCGATACGACGGTATGGCCGAATGGAGAAACGGGCCCCAATCCTCTAAAAGGCTTTCATTGTTTGTATCGGAATCTAGTATGTCATATTATATTAACAAAATAGTATCGCTAGTATATTTGAAATAATTCATATTAATTTTGCCTAGTTATTAATACTCCACCCATTTCCAATCTTTACATTTATACTAGATGGGAAAGGAAACAATTAGATATAGATTGAGAAGTTATCCATAAAGCCATATGTATTTAATGAAGACACACACATGTGATATAAGTATTAAAACTTTGGTCAGTATTTTGGAATGGTCAATTACAAGAATAAGGATTTTAAGTTGTTTGAAGACGTTCCGAACCTTATACATAAAACAGAATTAGATCCAAAACACAAAGGTGTATAAATATACACTTGGAGACTTTTCTAACGCATCACTTTTCAAACTTCAATATCTCAGGTGTGAGTAAAGATATTGGTTAAACATTTTACATGCGATCATTTGACTACATTCTATGCAAGCTTAAGATATAATCAATATTCCGTGACGAATGGACGCTTTAGCACGTGGGGTAGGTGTGGTTTCATATTTGTGCACGTGGAAATGGTGAAACGCGATATAATTCTAGTTTTATTTCAATTTAATTATTAAAGGTGGGTTCTAACACAAGAAAAAACATAAAATTAATTTCCAAAACAATAAAGCTTTTATGAATATTGAGGAGCGCAATCGCACACTTTGCATTTTGCAGGCTACCTTCCCCACTTGCTATTTAAAGCGTCAGATCGTCGCGGATAAATTATTTAATCGTTAGCTTGCACATAATGTAGTCAAATAATCACATGTGCAATTTTAGTTAAAAATATTAACTCCTTACTGAGATATGTAAGTTTTAAAATTGTTTCGTTAGAAAAGTCACCAAAAGTAGTAAAACATGATATACAAATGTACATGTTATTCCAAGTTAATTTCAATTTCATCATTCTATGTGAATTTTTACACAAGAAAAACATAACATTAATTTAAGAAAAACAATGTGGCTCGTATGAATATTCAGGTGCGCAACGGCTCAATTAATCTGCATGTTGCAGGCCGGTCAGTTATTAAGACGTGTACGTTTATGCGTTTACTTTTCACATTGTTATAAATTTACGTTGTAGATCTGCGAGTTTGCAAATTTAACTTTTGAAGTAACGTTTTTAATTTGTTAAGTTTTATATGTTGTTGTTTTTTCAATTTCAATTAAATGTTCAGGAATTATCAGATATGTGTTGAATTATTCTTGTTCCAAATTTCAACACAATCCTTTTAAAAATAAGGGAGCTATATTGATATAATAAAGTGATGCGTTAGAAAAGTCTCCAAGTGTACACTTGGAGACTTTTCCAACGCAACCCTTTTCAAACATGAAGATCTCTGTAATGAGTTTAGATTTTTATTTAAAATAAAATGTGATCATTTGACAACATTGTGAGCAAGCTTACGATTAAGTCATTCATCCGTGACGATTTGACGCTTTAGGACGCGCGGTATGTGTAGTTTCGTCTTTTTGCACGTGGAAATGGTGAAGCAAAATACTATTGTAAACTTATTTCAGCTTCTACATTTCAGGTGGATTCTTACACATGGAAAACATACAATTACATAAAAATGTATGGCTCATATGAATATTCAGAAGCGCAACCGTAAATTGTATGCTACCTACCCCACGGGATAAAGTATCCGATATTCACGGATGAATGATTTTATCTAGCTTGTAGGGAATGGAGTCAAAAGACCACATCTACAATTTTGAATGAACATCTTTACTTGAAACGTGTTGCGATAGAAAAGTCCCCAATACACGTGCACGTAACATGCAATTTGCCAAAATGCGTGGTTCTTAAAGCGAGATTATATGATTTTGTCAAATATATATAAATTTATATAAAATGTGTAAAAAAACTTATTAAATATATATTTCAATATAAATTAAAATAAAAGTTAAGAAGAACATGTGTCGAAAAATGCGAAATAAGCAATATATTTAATTCTGAAATCGAAAATGTCTGTACAGTCGAATTCGCCAGCATGTAGATCATGCATGTACAATGTGAATCCAAATTTAGTTTAACGGTTCGTTTTAAATTTTTGCAACGATATCTATTCATACGACACACGAACACTTACTAAAAAGACGAATGCTTCGGTTATCGTAGGAAACTATGTACGAAATATCTTCGTCAAAATCGGCTCGGTGCGTATATTTGTCTTTGCTGCATTTTATGAAATTCGTCTTCAATGCATACTTTTTCTTGCCCATTTTGTGTTATTGTAACATATTTTATCAATATATTACAATTCAACACATATAAAAATCGTACAATCTCGCTTTAAATATTCATATGAGCCATACATGATTAAAGACTAGATCTAGTTTTATGTTATCCTGATGTAAGAACCCATCTAAAATGATGAAATTGAAATCATTTGGAATTATATTGCGTTTCATCATTTCCACGTGCAAACAGATAAAACCATACATACCCCACGTGATAAAGCTTCCGCCCTTTATAACTTAACTTTTTTTGTTTATTGTAATATCGCCCTTTCATATAGTAGGGTATGTTCACATGCGAGAGATCACGTGACAAAATGTTTACATGCAAACATGACTACAAATGGATATGTAGCTCTACTACTTCTCCACAAAAGGTAAGTTTAACCACTTCAAAGTAAACAGTGACATGGCGTATTGCATTCACGCTTGACATATACAAAAATATTTAGTATAAACAACATCCACAAATCATTTGCACTGTTATTATTATTGAATTAAACTTTATTGAAGAATAGGTTAAAAACAACTTATAAATCCCCATTCAAGCTAAATTTAAATTGTAATCTTCGTTATGATTTTTATCACACTTTAATGACCACGACTCAGAACAAACTGAAAATTGTATGAGAAGCACTGCATTGTGTAATCATGGAAGATTACCATTCTGTGATATATCCTCCTCCACTCACAGGCAGCAAAAATTTGCCCCCCTCCCCGGGACCCCGATCGACAAAATATGACAGCAAAACACAGACATGTAGCGAGAAAGTCGAATTTAAGTGAATATTAAAGTTATTAGCCGAACAGGAGATCGGTTAGTAGTGTAATATCGTTGCTTTTACTGTCTTTTAACCAATCCAGTTGGATTTTGTCGGCAACTGCATGGGAACATGTGTGTTTTCTATGAAAAAGGTCACGTCCAGTGTTCCACAATCTTTCAGCAATAGGCAGGGGGGGGGGGGCAAATTTATGATACTGCTGCTTGTGCCTCCACTTAGATTTTAGAAGTTCTTCTTGAATTCTCTGAGCTTTTGAGGGTACATAAGTACAGCTCATCGTTCTTGTGTCACGGTCTGAACTTGGTCACGTAAGGGGAGAAGTTGTGTGGCGACCAGGTTAGCTCAGTCGGGAGAGCACTCGCCCTGTAAGCGAGGTGTCCCTGGTTCGAGTCCCGGACTGGCCGCACAAGTTTCTCCCCTTACATGACCAAGTATATTGATTAAACATAATTTAATATAAAAAAAATATATATCAAGTTTGTCAATAAATTCGAATTCAGTCAACCTAAAAAAGCTTAAAAACACAATACCTGTTACCATCCATATCAATTTGCATGTTGTTTGTGTATAAATGCTCAAAACTAAAAGTTTATAAAAAAAACTTTATCAAACGGAAAGTCTAAGTTTTAAATTGACAATTCGATCTATCTTACAAAGGTTCCGGCGTAGAAAGTTGGTGTATCACGATTGGTTGATTAGATAGAATTCTATCTCGCGGGTGATTCCGGAGATAATCCATACTAGAGTATTTTCTAATTCGGAATGTTAGGAATACTGGGCTTTTTCAATTGCAAAAACGTACACATTTTCATGAACCGTTGACGTGTTTGAAACTTTGGATTAATATCATTATTATGCAAGCACACCACATCACGTAATTTGTTTTAATTTGCACATTAGTTATATATATATATATATATACAGGGATCATATTTTCACGCAACATCAATCGATCCGGATATAAATGGGGAAAAGTATCCGAAAATGTATATCCGAAATCATGACAAATTACGTTAAAATATATACCATTGATTTTGCCATTCATGAAGGTGGTATAATACATGTACAAGTAAAATTCCCTTAGGCATTTATTTTAAACGGAACGAGATTTCTCAACTGGTTTTATCATTTGGTATTTCATTGTTGTTTCGTGTGCTGTTTTATCAGACTTTTTTCATCGTTGTCAATATTATTTATCTGTGTAAGTCTATACCGATGTTTTAAATTGTTGTCGACTCGATAATAGCTTACAAGCATGCACTGAACCAAACAAATGTCTGTGCATAGGTTGGCTACTGACAACAACAAACCAAATAATTAAGAAATAATTTGTTGTCAAATAACCCACGGTGGATAGTTTAGATGCGTAGGGATTTTATCACGAGAGTGAAGCGTTTGAAACCACGCATCTATTTTTCCGGTCGTGAGTTATTCAACAACAAAGTATAAAGTACACAAATTATTTTTATTCTAACACGGTTTTACTAAAGATTTATTCAATGTATATCAAGTTCCGCCCATAAAAATAACTTTCGGCTGTTCTGTCGATCAGATCCGCAACTTTCATTCATAATTATATTACCCGATTATTACGCTGGTGGAAAATGTATCGGTATGTTTTGTTTAGTTACAGCGCGTGCATTCAGACGCGTCTTTTCGGATGCGTCTTTAATCCGCTGTTCACAAGTTTTTGATTCTTGGTCAGAGTGACGTGCAATAAACCGGTCCTGACCGGTTTAGAGACTGCAGCTAATGGTTTATCACACCTAATCGAGATAAGAATGTCATTAGGGTGTTTTAGTATGTACACTGTGTAATCGATTTCATGACATGGGAATTTTAATAGCAAACAGAATCGGACCGACTGTTTGGAATTTTCAATCGGTCTTTCATGACCCCAATCGGTCTAGGACTGACAAAACCGAAAATAATATGATCCCTGTGTATATATATATATATATATATATATATATATATATATATATATATACAGTAGAATTGCAATAACTCGAGCTGGCGATTTCTCGAAAACTGGCGATTACTCGAGCATTAAAAAAAGTCCCTAGCATTTTCCTTTAATGTCTATATAAAAATACCCGCGATAACTCAAACGTGCGATTTTCGATAACTCGAGGTCGTGTGCCGGTCCCTGAAAGGCATTTCACACCTAATTAACTGGCAATTATTCGAGGACGCTTTCTCGCCTGGTCGGTGCTAAAAATATTCGAGTTGTGAAAACAGCGCAATAAAGCAGACAAAAGACGCTCGATTAGGTGTGAAGGTAGTTTGAGAAACACTGCAAATGGTCATCCTTTGAGAAGCAGATCAAAGCTACATAGTTTTAAGGATAATTAAATAATTACCAGCATCAGTTCCGGGAAGCTAATGGGTTGCGACAATCTTCAATCCTTGACTTTGCGCAACACAAGTCTGACTAATGTACATAAAATGCAAAGTGTGTAGTGATTATGTTGTTTTTAGTGTGTGTTTTTGTTCATGCGCTTTTTAAAAATAATTATTCTACATGTACAGTGAATATTGATGAGATATTTTTGATTATATATATGTTTTGTGTGTATGTTGAAATAATAAAATGAATTTACGATCATCTTAATTGTTTTGTTTTTTATACTGTAACCTTAAGCGATTTTTACAAAGCCTTTTCTTTCTCTAGCACCGTCTTAAATGTAAATAAAGCGTTTGCGTTCAGAATTTGGCATTATCAACCGAGACATTAAAAACAAATAATACCATGGATTACTCGAAACCTGCGATTACTCGAGCATCAATGTCGGTCCCGTGCTGCCTCGAGTTATCGCAGTTTTACTGTATATATATATATGATCTGTTTGTGTTTATTTATGCCAGAAAATAGTTTATGTTTCTAATATAACCAATTAAAGTACTGCCCAGATTTTGGGTGGCCGGGACTTGACATAGAAAATGTTGTAACCAGTTGCAACTGCCAGCGACCAGGAGGGTCAATAACTGGGAGTAAGATAATTGCAACTACCTCCTCCCCATAACATCAAAATAATTTAAATAAGTATTACAGGGCTTTTTTTCAGCTTTTTGGGAAGATAGCCCATGGCTTTGAAATTGGGAATATTATTGGCATTTTCAAGAAATTGGGAAAATAAATCGGGATTTCAAACTACATGAATGAGTTCAGCATCTTTAATCACAAACACCACAAACACCATTATGATCAACAGTTTTCCACATAATAAGCTCACACAAAGTCTTGAGTCACATCCGGCACCATTTTATTAGGAGGCGCTTCATCTTCTTCTGAAGAACTACTGCTATCAACATGTTGAATATCAGTCAGCACTTTGCTTTCAGAAATCAACGATGACGATGCAAAGAGTCACTTGTTATTAAATTACTATTATTGACAATGGAAGAGGTTTCGATGAGAAGACTTGTACTTCTTGATCATGTTTTTTTTGTATGACGCTTACTTAATTAAAAAAAATCAACAGTTTTTGTTTTTCCGCCATGTTTTTGCTTAATAGGAATCTCTTTCACGTAATATATTTCGAATTGCGCGACATTTTTGTTTCCATTCAGCCGAATCACGAAACGCTTGAATTTCATCGCAAATACATGTATAGCAAAACTATTGCCAAGCAATATATGTCCCCTACCGGCTCCACCATTGTCAGATTTTTTTTTTCTAATATTTTATTTGTTGCCATAGCAACCAGAATTTTTGACATAGGAACAAAATGAAATGACATGCATAGTGTCCAAATTGCCATCTATCCATGTTTCAAGTTTCATGAAAAAAATATTTAGAACTTTAAAAGTTATCGCATGATCCAGAAAAGTGTGACAAACTCACGGACTGACGGACACACAGAGAGCCAACCTGCATAATAAGTCCCGTCCGTTGAAACTGGTAGAGGACAATAAGCATCTGAACAACACGGAGAATATCGTGTACACGAATAATGCCGACGTTATCCAAATCAAGGTATAGTCTTAAACCCGTACAAGACCGGATTGGACTACGCTTTGTTATAAAGCGAAACAGTCGATTTCATTAGCGTTTTTTTCCCAATTAGGAATTTTTTAGCAAATAATGGAAAAAAAGCATACTTTTTGCGATTGGGAATATAGACGAGTTTCGGCTATAGAATCAGCCCCAAAAAAGCCCTGCATTATGCTATAATGTTCTCGTACATTGGTTTCCCTCACATATGTATTTTGCGCATGCGCATCCAATGACTAGTATTTTTTAGAATTGTATAACTTTCATATCACCAATAAAATACTATTTTAGTATTAAACCCTCTGAAAACCGTCTTTGTATACATATTTACAAAACATTTAATTTGTGAAGGTTAAGGTCAATGATCTGCATCATCCATATGATTTTTCTCATTGGATTTGTTCTCTTTGTATGACCGCGTTCTAAATGGGGCTCCCAGTTGGGAAGTAATTTTTTAAGTGACATTTTGAAATAAGTTTAAGCGAGGAACAATACCCCGTCAGGTATTTTTCAGTGCTCCGAAATGAATTTTAAACTCATTTGTTTTAAGTGCTGGTGATTTATAATGCAAAAAAAAATACTCGATACAATGATCATTTTAACCACAATTTAAGCAATTTCTTTATATTTGTGGGGCATTTCTTGTTTAAATCGCATTTACACGGCAAAATAGTAAGCAGTTGCGAAAGCTCGATCTACTTGAATAGAATCCGGACAAGTGCAGTATTTGATGACAGCGAAATGATGTATTAAATTGAGCACGAATCCAATGAGAAGACAATTGAAAGGAAGAGAACGAGGTATATTATTTACCCACAGTTCCTCCCTCTTTAGTTTAAAGAGGGCATTTACCAGGGATTTTGATTTAAGAGGAATCCTGCTTTTTGATGCTAGCATTTTGACATTTTCACACTATTGACTCCTGCAAATAATCTGCCTTGCATTACCCGGTATTGGACAAAAATGTTACCAAAAATCGAACTCTAAAATATATTTTATATCATACAATTTCTGGTTTTGCATTGTATTTTACTAATCTTTTTTCAAAATAACGTTTGCAGACTATTGAACAAAGAAAAAAAAACAACTACAGTTTGGATTTCAGAATGTTGACACCTGGAAATTTCATTTTATCTCTGAAAATTTCTAGCATTCTTTTGACTTTTCAAAATCTATTGACTTGCCAGGAGAATGGTTTTGGGACTGCAGAGACTGCATGGTGATACAGCCTCTGAATACTTTTTTCAAGTCAATAACCCTTTCCCCATAAGAAGCAAAGTGAAAATAGCTTTTGCAAACAGCTTAAAACCAGAACAGCATGCACAGTCTGTTCAGGCTTTTTGCTGTTTGCTGCTTATCAGTGTCTAAGGGTTGGAACTGAAACCTTTAAAACTTAGATTTAGTTAGGAAGGCGTTTAATAAAATTTAACTTTCTGAGGGACTACAAGTGCGTAAAACTACGTATCTAAGTGGTAAAGGGATTATTGATTGCTTTCATTGAAGGTGGTATTGAGTATATCAGATATCAGGTATTGTCTAATCTGTGTGGGCAAGTTGTTTTTTTCTTAATGCTAATCATTCAACATATCCAATGGAATGCCATCGCAGAGATCCATTACAAGTGTAAACAATAACATGCTAGACTGCTCTGTGTTGATGATGTAGTAAAAGCACTTGGCTGGCATCTTTGATAAGGATCCATGCTTTTGGTAGATAATCAGGAACTAAGCTTCTTGCATATCAAGTCCTGTTCTGCTATCATTGGGATGTATGTGAGGAGATTGAAGCCTGTCTGAACGGTTGTGTCAAGGAAATGTGTTCAAAACAATAACAACTAAACTCTGATATTATATAATCTTTACTGAGCGTTCAAAATGATATAAAATGTTTTAAGCGTTCAAAATGATGTAAAATGTTTTAATGCAACTTGTTTTCCTGTTGTGATCATGCATCTGTTACACTGTCTGTTACATCTATGAGTGATTCACCAATTCCATGTGAGTATTAATTCTATGAACATATTCCATTATGATGTCTCACAAAAGAATATTATTTTTTAATGCCACATTGTTCCATGTGTTTCATAATCTAGTATACTGGGAGATCAAACTAAAGTATAACTGTTTTGGGATAATTCTTAGTTAAGGGAATAAACAACAAAGAGCTACATATATTATTGCTTCCCACTCAGAAGCAAAGTGAACATGTTTACGTGCAAACAGCATAAAACCAGAACAGCCTGCGAGTAACTCGCAGTCTGTTCAGGTTTTATGCTGTTTGCTGCTCATCAGTATCTAAGGGTTGGAAATGAAACCTTAAAAACTTAAATCTAGTAGGAAAGGTCTTTAATTAAATTTAACTTTCTAAGAGACTACAAATGCGTCGAAATACGTTTCTAAGTGGTAATGGGTTAATATCTTCGTAACAACCATTTCGGGTAACTGTGAGAATGTGGAATGATTAACAAAGAAACCAGTTTCTATTTTGCTAGTTCTTAGATCTATGTGACTAAGTGACTTTGCCAAGGATAACAAGTATGATACCTCTCATCACTTGCTACCAATTACCAGCACACATGGTGCCTGCTGGTGCAGATGACTTGCTTGGAAACATATGTTAACTATATGTGCTATAGCATTGTTGTGATTCACAATTATGGTACCTGGATTAATTTTATTATTGAGAGATACAGTAAGAAAATAATTGATAAATTTTGATTTATGATGTTCATAGATTTATCTGAGTTTATAAACTATTTGATATTTTGTTTTCAAAATAACTTGTGAATACTATGTGACTTATGTACAATAGTGCTCTCCCTCACTGAAACATTTCTGAAGTCTACTTTTTAGAAATTTTAGAAACTGAAGCCAAAGTTTTAGCCAAGCATTCAGAACTGCCTGTTTTATGTCTAGTATTAGAGATCTTGATGTACAGACTATGTACTTGTACTGCAACTTACGTTATTGTTAAATTTAATAAAAAAACATAATATGAACAATTAAATACAAAATAAGTCATCTGATTTTTTTTTTAAAGATTTTACTTTACAATTTTCCTGAAATATGGCCCTGAGGCACTTAAGATCATGCGAACGGATGTGAATAAGTCATGTGTGAATATCCACATGTCACTTTAATTTCAATATTAAAAAATTAATGAAAGATATAATTATAACGTGACTGAGAGTTAATGAAAACAAATAAACACCTATACTTAAATTAATTTAATTAATACTTAAAAAGAAAAATATAATTTTAGATAAAATATAAATTAGCTGTCTAAATTCCCTTTTACATATTATACGTCTAGTATTAAAATAATGCATATTCCCACTTGCCACAGATGTATTTGTCTAGTAGAAATGATATGTTAATGAAATCATGTAGACTTCTGATAAAATATAAATAATTCAAATACACTCGTAACACTATTCCAGGGAGATTCTAAATCTATAAATCCATAGATTGCTAACTTCTTCCTTAGATGAGAATTTTACAAAAGTACAGTCCATTTATTAAAAGTACTCATGGTGTCAGTATCTCATATGCTGTAAATTATTGATAGAATACTATAAAAAAAATCTACTACTGTAAAAGAGGTTTCCATTAAATTGAACAGTTTTTTTATAATTATGAAAAACAAAATAGCAAAGTTAAAGGCTGTGATAGATTTGTTGAGCAATCTTTAAAGCAAAGTAAAAGACTGAGAGATTTGTTGAACAATTTTTTTTATAGTATTTTTTTTTTACTGCAATTAAATATCTTTTAATTATTGAGACCAAAATTAAATAAAACATCTCTTTAAATAAGTAGACTGTATGAGAAAGAGCCATAAATTTATTCATTTTGAAATGTATAGAATAATTTACTGAAAGACAAGTTCTTAAGAATGAGTTCAACCTCTGGTCTGTAGTTAATTAAGCTGTAAAAAGATCACATTGAAATTTAATGTTAACGAAATGAATTAACAAATTCAAGTGATGTCTGGTTGAAATGAATTATGAATTTGAAGTTCTGTGATGTTGAAAGGTATGTTTATGAACGAGCAATATTCCAGTATTTAAAAGTTGCCATTTTTGGTTTCAATTTGAAAGGATTGATCAATGTTTTGGAATTTAAACGGCCTTGGTATGCGAACATTAAGTGTATATTTGGATGAAAACTCATCCCTATATTTGTATTTATTGATTGAGATGTTTGATTTTAGTATTAACATATTGATCATGAAGACGGTTGATAAGGTAATTAAGTTCAAATATTCATTCATGGTCAGGACTATGGTAAGTGTTAATTTTGTGAAATCGTATTTGATGTCTTTAATATTCTATGTATTGCAACATTTCTTGTATTGCAACAAGCCTACTACATAATTTTCTGTCATGTGTAATATGAGCTGCATAATGCGAAAATGGGTCTTATTTTATATGCAGCAAGCCTGCGCAATTTTTGCATGATGCAGCTGTTATGATGTTGCTAAAATATAGTAAGTGTTTGATGAAACAGAAACAGAAGTATTTCTTAAAGTTTAATTGTAGCTTACCATATAAATGCCTGTAATTATTTTCAGTAACGATATCTTTTTAAAGTAAGTAAATATTCAATATTTAAGTAAATTGAACGTATTTTAATATTTTCCTTTGTAGAAATTCCTCATAAAAAATGCAACTCTCAAGGGCCCTGACCCGTTCCTTCAAGCATAAGAATACGCCTTTATAAATAACACACTTCCCACGCTAATATCATGGCAACCTTTCATTAAACTTGCTTCTATAATTATATGGTCAATATTCATTATTAATAGTGAAAACCTTTTATTGAAAACGTCTAATCAATATTCAACGATACACAGTAAAGAATTAAAAAAAGACTTGACTAGCTGATTTAGCAAAACGTAAAGCTATTTAAAGGTATGACATGAAGTAAGGTGTGGGTTGCCTGGAGTTTTTATGTCATTGGGGTATATATCTGTTAGAAAATCAGAATTAAAAAGAGTACATGGAATAAATTATGAAATTTAGTGTGAATTATCTACTTTAATGTAATAAACCACAAACCAAACCATTTTCTTTATAAAAATTGTATAAAAGGACTTATTTGGTCATTGAACTGTACATTGGAATTTTAAAAAAGGTAATGCCTTTAAAAGAAATTTAATTGTTTGCATTTAAAACTAATAAAAAAATATACAATATAAAAATATTTTCTTACTATCCATGAAGCTAAAATTGTTAACATTATTCTGTAAAAGAAAGGCCATTTTTTTCCTAATTTAAGCCTTTTAAGTTAATTAGCCAGATTTTCAATGAATTTGAAAATGCTTGTTATTAGAGAGGTGTAAGACAGACAGCTGTAAAGGTACGCAAGTTATTGTGATATCTTAAACGCGCAGGCTATCTTTTAACAAGACTGCAGCGATGCGCAGGCTGGTCTGAAGATTCACTGGCCTTCACATATGGCACAACTAAGACCCATTTTAGCATGACATGGCTCAAAATAACAATCATTTGCCATAGGTAGATTCATAACAAGCAGAGGCAGTATTGTCCCATAAAATATTTACAAAGTTTTCACTCCTATGAAAAATGACATATTTACTTCTGACCATCAGCAAGCATTCAGAATTATAGTCATGATTACCTAAACACTCTCAATTTTACCCTGAAGTTATGTAATGCATTACAAAAATCAACATATATGCCCCTTTTTATCATAGTTAATATGACTTCATTAATTTTTCTATAACACATGGAATAACTACATAAAAGGCCTTAAGTTTGGTTGGGTAACAAATTAATTTCATTTTTATATGACAGGTAATATCTGTAGGCATTATCTAGTTCTGTATTTGCTTTCTCAATAATATATTAAAATCACTGCATTATGTGAATTGAGAATAAGACATCAAACTTGACATGAATATAATTTTGGTGATTTTCTCATCAAAAAGTGTTTATTAGCAAATTCTGGATGTATTGTTCTGTTGTAATATTCTGTCTATACCAATAGTATAATAAGCACTTTTCCTTAACTCTGCTCATTATCAATAGCCAAGATTTTATTATCCCCCGCCATAGGCGGAGGGATATTGTTTTGGCGTTGTCCGTCCGTCTTTCCGTCCGTCTGTCCATCGGAGCCATATCTTGGAAGCGCTTTGGCAGATTTCATTGAAACTTGGTATGAGTATGTATATGGATAAGAGGATGATGCACGCCAAATGGCATTGTACACCATCAGTTAATAACAGAGTTATGGCCCTTTGTATCTTGAAAAAATGCTTTTTTGTGTGTCCGGAACTATATCTTGGAAGTGCTTTGGCCGATTTCATTGAAACTTGGTATGAGTATGTTTATGGATAAGAGGATGATGCACGCTAAATGGCATTGTACACCATATGTTAATAAAAGAGTTATGGCCCTTTGTATCTTGAAAAAATGCTTTTTTTGTGTGTCCGGAGCCATATCTTGGAAGTGCTTTCATTGAAACTTGGTATGAGTATATATATGCATAACAGGATGATTCACGCCAAATGGCATTGTACACCATATGTTAATAACGGAGTTATGGCCCTTTGTATCATGAAAAAATGCTTTTTTGAGTGTCAAATACAATACTTTTGTGTCCAGAAACATATTGGCAGGGGACATCAATTCAACAAATTTGCTTGTTTTTTCATAATTCAGACTGTATTTTAAAACTGTGTCCATGCACACATGGATGATGGGTTCATGTATTGAGGAATGTATAAAAAATCTAAATTAAACATTCAGTTTTCAAGTAAAAGAAATTTATATGATGCATTTATAAATGCAAGTGTCTACATTACTTATTATTTGTTAAAATGTATCAGTACAAGTGTTACAATTTGTAATAATGCATTTTGAAAAACACAGTTTATTCCAAGCTTTATGTCTAACTCCAATTGCACTTAAAAGTGTTTAAAAATACCGGTAGCTGTTATTTCTGTTTATATGTAAATTATATTTAATTAAGAATTAAAGGTTTGTACATGTAACATTTTCAGACAAGTGAAGTTTAAGGACCCCAGTCTAATTGGAAAAGTATATTTAAACATCATGGATATAGGTAATCATCGCAGGTTTATTACCGCTATTTGGTTGATGATGGATAGGATAATATGTTATAAAATGTTTATAATTTCCAGATGTTCAAAATAATTTAGTTTACAGAATACTCCAAATCTGTGATGCTTTTGTTTTGGGGGGGGGGGGGGGGGGGGGGATTCTGTAAATCTTTAAAGCAGGTTAATGATATTTATTATCCCCACGCTTTTTGAAAAAAAGGTGGGGATATTGTGGTTATCTCCGCCGTCCGTCCGTCTGTCTGTCCGTCCGTCCTGGCCACTATCTCCTCCTACACTAAAAGCACTAGAACCTTGAAACTTACACACATGGTAGCTATGAGCATATGTGCGACCCTGCACTATTCGGAATTTTGATCTGACCCCTGGGTCAAAAGTTATAGCGGTTGGGGTGGGGCCGCGTCAGAAATTATCACTCATTTTTTAGGTTATTTTACATTTACTTCTTTATTTCTACACCGATTCACTTCAAATTGATACTGGACCTCTCTTATGACAATACGGTCAATCTCAACCATGCATGGCCCCATTCCCAACCCTGGGGCGCCCCGCCCACATAGGCCACACCCACCAAAAATTTCCATTTACTATAATTTTTTCATTTCTACACGGATTCACTTCAAATTGATACTGAACTTTTGTTATGACATTAGGGTCAATCTCAACTATGCATGGCCCCAATCCCAACCCTGGGGTGCCCGCCCACATAGGCCACACCCACCAAAAAATTCCATTTACTATAATTTTTTCATTTCTACACGGATTCACTTCAAATTGATTCTGAACTTCTCTTATGACATTAGGGTCAATCTCAACTATGCATGGCCCCATAACCAACCCTGGGGCCCCGCCCACATAGACCACACCCACCCAAAATTGCCTTTACTATAATTTCTTCATTTCTACACCGATTCACTTCAAATTGATATTGAACTTCTCTTATGACAATACAGTCAATCTCAACTATGCATGGCCCCATTACCAACCCTGGGGCGCCCCGCCCACATAGACCACACCCACCCAAAATTGCCTTTTACTATAATTTCTTCATTTCTACACCGATTCACTTCAAATTGATACTGAACCTCTCTTATGACAATACGGTCAATCTCAACTATGCATGGCCCCATTACCAACCCTGGGGCCCCGCCCACATAGACCACACCCGCCCCAAATTGCCTTTTACTATAATTTCTTCATTTCTACACCGATTCACTTCAAATTGATACTGAACTTCTCTTATGACAATACGGTCAATCTCAACTATGCATGGCACAATTACCAACCCTGGGGCGCCCTGCCCACATATGTCACACCCACCCAAAATTGCCTTTTACTATAACTTCTTCATTTCTACACCAATTCACTTCTAATTGATGATGAACTTCTCTTATGACAATACGGTCAATCTCAGCTATGCATGGCCCCATTACCAACCCTGGGGCACACCTAGGTCAAACATTCGGCTTGGGGATACGCGTCGGCCTCTGCCGCGCCATTTCTAGTTTCATTAATTTCTGTAAAAATCAAAAAAGTTCTCATAAATTTTAAAACCATATTTTATTGTAATTTAACTTAACATTGAGCAACTTTATAAAAATGTGTAAATGCAAAATAAAAATATTGGCTTTTTTATGCCTTAGGTAGGATGCCATTAAAGCAGTAGGACTGTCTGTCTGTCCGTCTGTCCGGCATTTAACTCATTTTATCAATATGCTTATCATTCATTATCAGAGAAATGTTTATGGGAAACAATGATTGTCAAACTTTTGATACAGGAATTGATGTATGAATGTGACAATGATTGTCAAACTTTTGTTACAGGAATTGATGTATGAATGTGACAATGATTGTCAAACTTTTGAAACAGGAATTGATGTATGAATGTGACAATGATTGTCAAACTTTTGATACAGGAATTGATGTATGAATGTGACAATGATTGTCAAATTTTTGATACAGGAATTGATGTATGAATGTGTTATTATTGTTTTTTTTTATTTTTCCCATGTTTTGTAGTCAATATACTGCAAAGTCATTATATTTACGGGACATTAATTTTTGTTCATTTTGTTGGTAGACCGATCTTCGAATTGAACATAAATTCTTATAAAAATGACCAACCAAATTCATCTTTTTTATCAAAATCATAAATTCACATGTTCATGTGCCAACAAAAGTAGTAATTTTTTTATTATCACAAGATTTCATGTAGACGAATACAATTGATTGTACAGTACCTAGAACTATATACTCTCTGGTTTTCACTGATAGAGGAACGATGCTGCTAAGATAAAAGAAACCTGCTGTATTAAAAAATCAGCACCCAAAGGTGTGTCTTGTACTCAGATATGAAATTTTATTAAACATGTGCCTGCTGGTGGTGAGATACACAACTATGACTTCTATGATCAGATGTTATAGCACTTACCTATTTCCCCTGTAAAGGGAAAATGGCCGTTAATCAATATTTGCTGGGTTGGAATCATGCAGGGACAATGGATGGATGAAAGGTTATTTATTAAGTGATGGGCAAGATGTTTTATGGAAATTGAGTCTGATGTATTGTTTATTATTCCAGGTAAATGGTTACAGATGATTGATTGTGTTATGGATTTAAATTTTTATCAATATGACTTGATATTTGTTGCTATATTAAAATACTATGTTGTCAAGCAGTTTATATACATGTAAATGTCTGTGCTCTGTGAAAATGGGCTTTGATGCATGTGCGTAAAGTGTCGTCCCTGATTAGCCTGTGCAGTGTGCAGAGGCTAATCAGGGACGACAGGCTAATCTGGGACGACACTTTACGCACATGCATTAAACCCCCTTTTCACAGAGCACGGCTCATATAAAAAAGCTGACAGTTTAGTCATAAAAAGTCCTAATGTTATTTTAAAAGCGGTGTATTTCCTAGGTTAACTTAAGCCCAAGGTTTGTTATTTAAATGGTAAAATGAAAATGTAATTATCTAAGTCAACACAGTGATGTGCACTAGCACTCAACAAATAACAATATGCAACAAAAACACTGAATATAACACACAACAATAACAGCAAACACTCAGTATACATGTAAGTACACAAATGACTGCAAGTTTATCCTTATCAAACTGTTTTACAAGTCTTGTATCTGAGCTTTTCTATATATTTTAGGTTCATTAAAGAGGAGAAATCAATAACAATACAGAGGTATACAACAAGTGGTTTTAATCCAACCCTATTGATGATCGACCACATGCAAATTATCTGAGAAAATGGAAATGTCATTTCCGCCACTGCAAGGCCAACTGGCCTTCACAAAGAGTTCGGTGGAGTTTGACAATGGAGGGTTCGGGATTACCGGGATGTCGGGCTTCCTGTCGGAGAGAGAGCCGGAAGAGTTTTCCGGACAGCCCCGTGTCTTCACCAGCACCGATGGGGAGGAGGCAATCAAGTGTCTGCGAAAGGCATTTCAGGTTAGAAAAAGAAAAGGGCGTATTTTACACATATTTTGTACTGAATTCAGTTTGTATATTTGGTTGTGAAACTGGGAGCAATAAAGTGCCTGTTAAAGGTGTCTCCGATTAGGAAAAATGGGTTTATTTTATACATTTTTTCACCAAATTCAAATTGGTATATATGGTTGTGAAATTGGGAGAAATATGGTGTCTTCAAAAGACTTCTCAGGTTAGAACTAGAAGGGGTGAAACACATTTTTATGTCCCCCACCACTATAGTAGGGGACATATTGTTTCTGCCCTGTCTTTTGGTTTGTTTGTTTGTGTGTTTGCGTCAAACTTTAACATTTGCCA
Organism: Dreissena polymorpha; assembly: GCF_020536995.1. Taxonomy (NCBI): domain Eukaryota; kingdom Metazoa; phylum Mollusca; class Bivalvia; order Myida; family Dreissenidae; genus Dreissena; species Dreissena polymorpha. Next base: position 56,739,606 of record NC_068362.1, read on the forward strand.
TAACTTTTGCAATATTGAAGATAGCAACTTGATATTTGGCATACATGTGTATCTCATGGAGCTGCACATTTTGAGTGGTGAAAGGTCAAGGTCAAAGGTCAATTATATGGCTTCAAAGCGGCGCAGTAGGGGACATAGTGTTTCTGACAAACACATTTTTTGTTTTCTCTGAATTGGAATTGGTATAGATGGTTGTGAAATTAGGACTTTTTTTGCAACCCATGCGAAAGCAAAAAAATCTTACAGAACATGTCAGGTCCGATAACTTACCGGACCTCACCAGATTTTACCAGACCTTGTTCTTATACCAAACCATAGAAAAAACCTTTTATTGCTTACTAGTATTTTTATCATGATGACAATCTTAATGGTTAAAAAGTCTAAATACAATAAAATAACAACTAAATTTAAACAGCCGCTTGTACGTCTGATTTTCGCATCAAATCTTGAAATGGAACAGACAAAGGTCATTTTGTTCCCCGCTTTTGATTTATGATCATCACAAGGATTGAAATCAGTAAAATTCAATTCAACCAATAAAAAAAAAAGGTGTATCCTATGTCACAAAACAAGGTGCAATATTTGACTGGTTCTAAGAAGTTTGTAACATCACCATCAAAGATAGCAAATTCTACTGGATGGTAAAATCCATTTTATTTGAAAGCTAAACAATCTATCGAAGTAAAATAACCAGTCCGTATTTTTTTTACATATTCCTGTTTAATCAAAACTAAGTTTTACATATTGTTTTTATTTTTTCTGACACAAGAACTGACAGTTTAAGTAATAATACGGGACCTCAGCAAATTTTATTGGAGATGTCCCAAGTCTTTCGCATGGGTTGTTCATGCTGATTGAGGAATTTAGAGCAAGTTTAATCTTCGTTACTATCAACATTTTCAAATTTTAGGTGTAAGCCTAAAAGGGGGCTATTTATAAATAACATAACATAAAAAATGCCTTGTTTTGTTTTATTAATAATTATGTTAGCAGAATAAACTTTATCAATAATTTCTTTCTAGCAGAATAGCGTAATGCCATCAAAAACCTCACCAAAACACATGAAATAAGATAGCAGAAATACTGCTATGAGAATTTATTTGTTTTGTTTATATGGATTTGTTGTATTTTAACCCTTTGAGCGCTGGAACCGGATTTTGAAGGCCTTTGCAAACAGTTTGGATCCAGATGAGACGCCACAGAACGTGGCGTCACATCAGGATCCAAACTGTTTGCTATTCTGATAGTATTCTTTGAAAAAAATCAAAGAAAATGCTGATTTTAGAAATTTAGCAGACAACATTTTAGCAGACGACAAATTTCCCAGCATGCAAAGGGTTAAGTCTTACACAGCAGTCAGTCTAGATTAGCAGATTTATCAGTGCTAAGTGCAAATACTTTAGTTTCTGGAAACTGTCCTACTTGAATTACAGGTAGGGGAAGTATGGACAAAGAAATTATTTCATGACCTAACCCCAGTCCCCACTCATGATATGAACCCACAATCCTTGGATTTGTAGTCCTGGGGACCGTTTCAATTAACATCGTAGTACACATTTACGATACGATACATTTTTGGAAGATGCATAATTGCCAAAGTCCATATCATATGATTATACATTTTCAGTACTTAATTAATTGTATTGGCATCTCAAGCGCCGTATATATTTGATGAGCTTGGAGAACTAGTTCCTGTACTTATAAAGATTACAAATTTCTCTCTTAAGTTAAAATTGTCGTACGATCGTTTATGAAACAGCCCCCTGGACTTTATTTATTGAGCTAAGTGACCGGACCTTTATTGATCTACGTTTAAATTAGTGTTGCTCTGGGAAAACAGGGCTAAATGGGTGTGTGTAAAGTGTCATCCAAGATTAGCCTGTGCAGATTGCACAGGCTAATCAGGGACGAGACTTTTGGCTTTTATTGTTGTGTCAAGGAAGTCTGTTTTTAGGCATTAAGTTTGGCGGAAAGTGTTGTCCCTGATTAGCCTGTGCAGACTGCAAAGTCTAATCTGGGATGACACTTTAAGTCCAAGCATATAGCCCTGTTTTCCCATAGGCAGGCTCAATGTTTTCCTTCATGCATAGGTGTTACAACCTGGGAACCATGCAGCTCGCAAGCCATCGGAGAACGTCTCCTCTGGGTTCATCCACTGCCGTCACTCGTCACAACTCGGCAAGCGCTATGTGAATCTCCGACACCACCTAGAGGAGCGTGCAAGAAAAGAGCTCCTTAGAGACTGTTTGTTCCGACTGAAAACTGGCGCCATATTTGTACGTGACCTTCAGCACCTGGTGAAAAACGAGTACAAAGTCTTCTATCATATAAGTCACGACTGTGTGACGGAGATTCCCGAAAGTAAGATATTCTGTCTCAATGCACTGTGTGAGGACCTACGGACGCTGGTAGGCGACTGGAAGTGTATAAAACAGAAGCTTCATACTAACCGGTGGCTACAGCCAGTGCAAGGAGCGTTGTTCTTTCAGTTGGATAGGATAAAATTGGTGTTAGACCAGTTGATACAGTCTGCAATATGGTGGCTGGAAAAGTTTGTCGTTGTCGGTTTACAGGTGTTTGCTCACGGAAGCGTGGACACGTTCACGCATGAAATGATTTGGAATGTAACACGAGGCCTTGAAGATTTAAATAAAATAATAAACAGCTTACAATCACCCTCACCTACCTCAAAATATGGCTTACAATCACCAAATGTGCTCAGGCTGCACGGGCTTAGTGCGGAATCAACTAATTCATTTGCCAGTTTAGGCGAGTATGTTAAATCTTTGCCATTCACAAGAGTGCTATCAATTTTGGCGAACGAACGGTCAAAGTACGCCGCTCTCGAGACTCACAGATTTTTCACGACAAGTCCAGAGTTTGTGAAATTGTTAAATTCTGGGAAACTTCCGGAATACATATGGACTGAGGAATCTAGTCATGCAAATGACAAGCTAGAACGTGAGACGTCGGACTATCATACCGCCACTGGCAGCATGACGTCTTTGAGTGCGGCCATTTTGAAAATTGGCAGTGTGCGAGCACCGGATTTATCCGACTCGGACTCTCCATTAGTTGAACTCGGACGTCGAGAGCATGCTTTCGCAGAAAACTTCCTTCTTGTTGTGTGCAATTCCACAAACTTACTGCGGCGAAACGACAGTAGACCCAGGAAGGTTGTGAAAGGTTCCCAAAGTTTTTCGGGTTCAGATAAACCCCCTCGGGGAGAAACCCCAGTGTTGTCGAGGGCGGATTCCATGAGAAAGTCTGTGTCCTGGGGAGACTCGGCTGACAGCTCAATAAAATCCCAGCTGACCTCAAGGTGGGTACATCTTTATGTCCTATTTAATGATAGCTCAATAAAATCCCAGCTGAACTCAAGGTAGGTACATCTTTCTGTCCTATTTACTTACAGCTCAAAAAAAATCCCAGCTAATCTCAAGGTGGGTACATCTTTCTGTCCTATTTACTGACAGCTCAATAAAATCCCAGCTGACCTCAAGGTGGGTACATCTTTCTGTCCTATTTACTGACAGCTCATTAAAATCCCAGCTGACTTCAAGGTGGATAAATCTTTCTGTCCTATTTACTGACAGCTCAATAAAATCCCAGCTGAACTCAAGGTGGGTACATCTTTCAGTTTCTGTCCTATTTATTGACAGCTCAATAAAATCCCAGCTGACCTCAAGGTGGGTACATCTTTCTGTCTTATTTACTGACAGCTCAATAAAATCCCAGCTGACCTCAAGGTGGGTACATCTTTCTGTCCTATTTACAATGTACTGACAGCTCAATAAAATCCCAGCTAACCTCAAGGTGGGTACATCTTTCTGTCCTATTAACTGACAGCTCCATAAAATCCCAGCTGACCTCAAGGTGGGTACATCTTTCTGTCCTATTAACTGACAGCTCAATAAAATCCCAGCTGACCTTAAGGTGGGTTCTTCTTTCTGTCCTGTTTAACCCTTTACCACTTAGATACATATTTTCACCCATTTGAAGTCCCTAAGAGTGTTAAATTTAATGTAAGATCTTTCTTATTAGCTAGATTCAAGTTTTTTAAGGCTTCATCTCCAACATTAGATACTGATAAGCAGCAAACAGCATGAAACCTGAACAGACTGCAATTAAGTTACTTGCAGGCTATTCTGGTTTAATGCTGTTTGCACATACATATAGCTATTTTCACTTTGCTTATAAGTGGGAAAGGGTTAAAATTACTGCTACTGGTTGGCAAGTACTTCTGTAGAGTAAGAAATATGTTGTTGACCTTTTTACATATTCAGAAAAATGCAAATGCAAAAAAAATAATATTTTGTTATGTTGATAGTCTAAAATGTTTGTAACTTCCTGTGGAAATGAACTTAAGTGCACATGTGGAAAAAACTCCCCAAATCAGCTTCCCAACAGTGTAAAAGTATTTGCTTGAACTGTCTGTACATTTGCAACAAGCAAGAACCCATGATGCTTACTTTTAAGTTTTGCTGTTTAAATAAAAAAGAATAATAAAAAATCCCATAAGGAAAACATATTTCATCCTGAAGGTACTCGCAAACCAGTATGATAACATGTAAAGTATACATATGAGTCTTGATTTAAACATAGACCAAAAATTAAAATGATGATTAAACTCTATGATTGGATCTCTAGCAGCTTCATACCTATATTATATCCATGTAAATGTATGTGTTTTATGTTAATATGACTTGAGTTGAAGTTATTCAATTTGAAATTTGTGTACATGTATATATATATATATTGCATTGAAACATTGACAAGTAATGATCAACAAACTAATTTTTAAGATGAGTTTTAGGTGAAGGACTGTTGATTTATCTCAAATATGTAAAAATGTTGATAACATGTATTATGTGAGTAGATTCATTTCTTTAAAATGCTAAGTTAACTCATTTAAAAGCAGTCTTTATAGCACAATCACATGCAAAATGGCTATGAAAGTATTGATTTAACAATAATGGAATGTCACATTGTGTTTGCATGTCATGATACTTTAACTCCTATATCATTGTACATACATGTGTACTAGTTATTGGATAAACAAACAGGGTTGGTCTCAGAGGACCAATACGATATGTCAACATAAATTGCTACAATGTGTCAAGGTTTAAAAAAAAGATTTATAACAATTTGGTTTTATCTTTTGCACACTGTTAATTGAATATACAGCTTTATGGTTGTCATTTTGTGTATTTACTGTTTGTTTTCTGGCAATATTGAAATGAATAAGCAGTAACTGATTCCGTCTATTCTATTTCATAATTGTTTTGCTGATACTCTATTATTATGGCAATATAAGTATCTGCAATTGACATTTGGGATTTATGGTAATGTCTTGAGACTAGTTCAACTTTCTGAGGCAATCTCTTGCACGACGGTTACATTACATTCACCTCTGTGTTGGGCTCAGAACGGACTATTGTTATGAAAGCGTCTCATTCATGTCATGATCATTCCAAGCGTTCATCATTGAGGTTACAGTATACTAAACAATCTCTTGCACGACGGTTACATTACATTCACTGCTAAAAAGAATACCATCTCATAACATGATATCTTATATCAGTCTTAATGCATTATTATAAAATTGATGTGTTTTTTTTTATGTTTAGAAACCACCATACATAAATACGTCGAAGCAATACCTAACGTCACTCAATAAAAAATATGTTCAATTGTTTACATTTGTGAAGTGCGTGGAATGATTCCATCTGTGTAAATGGGCAATAAAATAGTTCCAAAGAGTTGCATTAAAACTCACAAGTTTTGACACGATTTATCGTAAATTTCAAAGTCATATTTCTTAATTTAATGCATGCAATCTTAAATATCCACTCAATTATACATTGAATGCGTTTGTTCGGTTTTATCTATTTGGTAGACAAAATGGCGTGCTGTCAGCCTTATGCAGAGTTGTATGTGAGAGCAAGGAACAACAACTCTGCGTGGAGATTGTTTCTGAGGGTGCACAATATATCAATGGTCATGAATGGTGTAACCTGATACCCCAATACGCAGTTTCATACCATATGTGTGTATATTGGGGTCAAAATTATCTTGTTCTTAATTGCTTTGACATAACCAAGGTTATTTTAATTATAGAATTAAAACTTAAAATCCATACACATGCAGACCAATAGAATGAAAAAACATTACATTTAAAAACCAAAGTGTTTCTTAACTTGAATATGTTCTGAATATTTTGACATTTTACTCTACATAGATTGTGTATTACACTGCTTTTAAACCTTTCCCCATCAGTAACAAAGTAAAAATAGCTTTTACAACCAGCATTAAACCAGAACAGCCAGTGTGAGTCACTTGCAGTCTGTTCAGGTTTTATGCTGTTTGCTGCTCATCAGTATTTTAAGGTTCAAAATGAAGCCTTTAAACCTGAGTCTAGTAAAGAAGATTTTGAATTTGATTTGAATTACAAAGGACTTCAAACACATCAAATGGCATTTATAATAGGCAAAGGGTTATGTGAAAACGTGTATGACCTAATGTTTTTAACATAAATGTACTTCAGGGCTATTGTTTTAACAAAAAAAAGAACCTTTTTTGTATTTCTGTAAAAAACTTTGAAAACAAGTAACTAGCAGTCTGTTCAGGTTTTATGATGTTTGCTGCTCATCAGTATCTGAGGGTTGGAATTGAAACCTTTAAAACTTGAATTAAGTAAGAAAGTTATTTAATTAAATGTAACTTTTAAGGGACTACAAATGCGTGAAAATACGTATCTAAGTGGTAGAGGGATAATTAAACAACAGTTTCTGAATTCAGGTACATGGACCTCTATTGGAACCATTTCGGCACCAACCTGTACACGATGTTCTACGAGCCTTGCTGGGCACGAGTGACCTCTCTGTACTCATCAGAGATTGGGAGCACCCTAGTGCTCAACACCATCGTCATAGCGATCATGAAACACATGATGCAGCACGTCTGCCTCAAGGGTGAGGAGTTGTCCCCCTTTTGTGTGAATTTCTAGAAAACCAGTTTAGCAATTTATATTATGCAGTGCCTTCCCCAGGATTTTGTTCAGGCGCCCCGGGGCCGATCGGGGGTGGGTTCGGGATGGGTGTCCCCTCCCGACGTTGATTTTTTTTCATTTAACGTGTCAATTCACGTTCTTTGGTGCGTTATAACTCAAAGAAAAACAGCGTCAAAAGACGTCATTTTGTGCGCTATGACTCTTCAAAAAAATCCCCCAGTCATTAAAAAAAATATATTTTTTATATTGTTTAATTGTTTTAAACCTTTTCCGCACAGATAGTAAAATCCCGACTCGAACGATTCCCCAATACATCCGTTTCAACCCGACTCTATTACTGTATACTTACTATTTTTCAAGTTTCTATTTATTACCCGATAATCCCGTTTATTCCGTTTTTATCAATCTCTTTCTGGTAAATATTAACGATAAAAGCTTTCAGTTATTTCTTTAACACAAACCTTGCCATTTTTTAAGTGACTATTTATAGATTTGATGAAATATTGCCTCTGAATATGCGTCAATCCCCTGACCTGTTGTGTGCTTGTTAAAACGCTCAATACACGCCATTTGTATGCAATAGACGCGACGTTGTACATGCTGCATAATTTTCGCGCTCTTTTTAATTGAGAAAAAGATTCGACACAAAATAAATTTGCACTGCTAATTTGAAGCAAAAATATTTAACGTTGCGGTAACATTTACATTCGGAAGTGTGTTTCGGATTAAAAACGCGTTAACATCGACTTACGGGAATGGGTTTCGGATTACAAATTTAATTATTCCCATTTGAGATTTCAACAAATATTAACCGTTGTGTTATAAATTCAACGATAATTTGTTTAAACACTTTACGAGTCGAATAAATGTTTTAACGGAATTATGCATGAAATTCACGTTGTCCACGAGGATCACGGCCGGTTGCCATCATCAGTCTTCTAACTATCGATTATCGGACGAAACATTTACAAGTGTGCGTAATTAATTCAAGGAAAATTTGTTAAAGCGCATAACGTGTCGAATAAATGTCAGAAAAACGAGGTGAATCAGTTCTATAAAGATATGTTGAAATATACATGTACTGGAATTAAATAAATTGTTATCACATAATTGTGACCGGGAGTAATTTGCACAACTTACTCGCTATAATAATTAATTGTTACCACTTGCAATTAATTTCTCGTATTAATTATGAGTCATAGGTAACACTTGGTTACAGTAAAAAGGTGTGATGATGATGCCCGAAACCGTCTTTAATGTTCTGTACTATGTGGCTAGAATAATCGATACGCGCGTCATGCTATTCTCTTATCAGTGGATTATCCATTACCCCATGTGGTGTTTATGGCGATTACTTGTGAAAGTAGGTACCGAGTGCTCTTTGAAAACAGGGAATATTGATACACTGATAGGGAAACCTTGATTTTTTTGGACAATCTCCACTTTCTTCTACTGAAGAATACACTGATCGGAAAATTTCAAGCGCCCCGGGGACTCTGATTTCGAAATTCAAGCGCCCCGGCAAGGGGCGCTTAAATGGCCTGGGGAAGACCCTGTTATGGTATTATATGAGCTTTGATCTGGGATAACACGGCTTAATGCATGTGTGGTAAATGTCAGATTAGCCTTTGCAGTCTGCAATCAGGGACTATACTTTCCGGCTAATCTGGATTTTTGCAAAGACTTTCTGTAAAGGAATAATACCAAAATGGAGGAAAGTATTTTCCCTGATTAGCCTGTGCAGACTGCACAGGCTCATCTATGACAACACTTTATGCACATGCATTAAGCCCAGTTTTGCCTGAACGAGGCTCATTTGATAAAGTAATGTCGTACATTGTACAAGTATGCACAATGACTCCTTTGCCACTTTGTTTGGAACATATAACATTAAGTCAACATCGCTAGTTTTAAATAAAGGTCTTCGAATAATAAATATTTTCATGTTTTTTTCTTGGAGGAGCGGGTTAAATTATACTAATAAATGCAAGTTAAAAACATTTTTGTGCTTGGTGATTTGGGGTCATTGTAAAAACTGTTGTATATCTGCACATTTTCAAAGCACAGTAGAAATTCCTTTAGAGATTATATGAATTTTAATTATTTTTAGTATGCAATAATATATGCACTCAAGTGAGGTTAAATTATCAGATTTGTTTTCTCTTGGTAGAAATTGTTAGTGTTTTGTGCACATGTATTTCATTGTGCTGGATCTTTATTGTCTCTACCATTTAAAAGTATTATAACCCTTTATCTATCTAATTAACTTCCGTTCTCCTGTACATTCGATTTTTAGCTCATCTATTTTTTGAAAAAAAAAAGAGCTATTGTCATCACCTTGGCGTCGGCGTCTGCTTCAGCGTCGGCGTTGGCGTCCGGTTAAGTTTTGCGTTTAGGTACACTTTTCTCATAAAGTATCAATGCTATTGCATTCAAACTGGGTACACTTACTTACTATCATGAGGGGACTTGGCAGGCAAAGTCAGATAATTCTGGCTTGCATTTTGACAGAATTATGTGCCCTTTTTATACTTAGAAAATTGAAAATTTTGGTTAAGTTTTGTGTTTAGGTCCATTTTATTCCTTAAGTATCAAAGCTATTGCTTTCATACTTGCAACACTTACTAACTATCATAAGGGGACTGTGCAGGCAAAGTTATGTAACTCTGACTGGCATTTTGACAGAATTATGTGCCCTTTTTATACTTAGAAAATTGAAAATTTGGATAAGTTTTGTGTTTAGGCCCATTTTTTTCCAAAAGTATCAAAGCCATTGCTTTCATAGTTGCAACACTTACTAACTATCGTAAGGGGACTGTGCAGGCAAAGTTATGTAACTCTGACTGGCATTTTGACAGAATTATGTGCCCTTTTTATACTTAGAAAATTGAAAATTTGGTTAAGTTTTGTGTTTAGGTCCACTTTTTTCCTAAAGTATCAAAGCCATTGCTTTCATACTTGCAACACTTACTAACTACAGTAAGGGGACTGTGCAGGCAAAGTTATGTAACTCTGATTGGCATTTTGACGGAATTATGGGCCCTTTATACTTGAAAATTTGGTTAAGTTTTATGTTTTGGTCCACTTTATCCCTAAAGTATCATAGATATTACTTTCATACTTGGAACACTCTCAAACTATCATAAGGGGACAGTAAAGGACAAGTTGCATAACTCTTGTTGTCATTTTTACCGAATTATGGCCCTTTTTTGATTTAGTAACTTTGAATATATGGTTACATTTTGTGTTTAGATTCACTTTACTTTTAGAGCATCAAGGCTATTGCTTTTAAACTTTAAATACTTTCATGCTATCATGAGGGTACTGTACCTGGCAAGTTGAATTTTACCTTGACCTTTGAATGACCTTGACTCTCGAGGTCAAATTATTAAATTTGCTAAAATTGCCATAACTTCTTTATTTATGATTAGATTTAATTGATACTTTGACAAAACAACTTTTACCTGACATACCACAATTGACTCCAAACCATCCCCCACGCCCCCCCCCCCCCCCCTCCGAATTCCCCCCTCTCCCCCCGAATCCCCCCTCAATCCCCCCATTATTTTTTTTTAAATTAAAGATCATCTAATAAATGACCACCACACCCTCACACTATACAACCCCCACCCCACCCCCAAAAAAAAATAAAAAATTTTATACCCCCTGTAGGATGGTATATTGCAGTTGAACTGTCTGTCAGTATGTCAGTCAGTCTGTCTGTCCGTCTGAAAAAAAAACTTTAACATTGGCCATAACTTTTTCACTTTTTAATATAGCAACTTGATATTTCTCATGGAGCTGCACATTTTGAGTGGTGAAAGGTCTAGGTCAAGGTCATCCTTCAAGGTCAAATGTCAAATTTATGGTGTCTGTCCGTCTGAAAACTTTAACATTGGCCATAACTTTTTCAATATTGAAGATAGCAACTTGATATTTGTCATGCATGTGTATCTCATGATGCTGAACACTTTGAGTGGTGGAAGTTAAGGTCAAGGTCATCCTTCAAGGTCAAAAAAATTAATTCAAAGTGGCGTTCTCATGAAGCTGCACATTTTGAGTGGTGGAAGTTCAAGGTCAACCTTCAAGGTCAAGGTCATCCTTCAAGGTCAAAGGTAAAAAAACAAATTAAAAAATTTAAAGCGGCATTTTCATGGAGCTGCACATTTTGAGTGGTTGAAGTTCAAGGTCAAGGTCATTCTTCAAGGTCAAGGTCATCCTTCAAGGTCAAAGGTCAAAAAAATAATTCAAAGCAGCGTTATCATGAAGCTGCACATTTTGAGTGGTGAAGGTTCAAGGTCAATGTCATCCTTTAAGGTCAAGGTCATCCTTCAAGGTCAAAGTTCAAACAATATTTTTTTTTAATCAAAGCGGCGTTTTCATGAAGCTTCACATTTTGAGTGGTGGAAGTTCAAGGTCAAGGTCATCCTTCAAGGTAAAAAATAAAAATAAACAATTTCAAAGTGGCGTTCTCATGAAGCTGCACATTTTGATTGGTGGAAGTTCAAGGTCGAGGTCATCCTTCAAGGTAAAAAAAAATCAAAATCAAAGCAGCGTTCTCATGAAGCTGCACATTTTGAGTGGTGGAAGTTTAAGGTCAAGGTCATTCTTCAAGGTCAAGGTCATCCTTCAAGGTCAAAGGTCAAAAAATAAATAATTTCAACGCGGCGTTATCATGAAGCTTCACATTTTGAGTGGTGAAAGTTCAATGTCATCCTTCAAGGTCAAGGTCATCCTTCAAGGTCAATGGTCAAAAAAATAATATTTCAAAGCGGCCTCCTCATAAAGCTGCACATTTTGAGTGGTGGAAGCTCAAGGTCAAGGACATCCTTCAAGGTCAAATGTAAAAAAATAAAATAAAAAATCATTTGTAAGCGGTGCAATAGGGGTCATTGTGTTTCTGACTAACACATCTCTTGTTTTTTTCAAACATGGTTAAAAAACACAAATATTTATTTTTATTATTTTATTTTTGAAATACCGTCCAACCATCCCACCCAAGAATCCCCCCCCCCCCCAAAAAAAAAAAATCATTTTTTTTGCATTTTTGGAAGATAATGTTATAAATGACCACAACCCCACACTATACACCCCTCTCCACTCAACCCCTCCATCCTTTGTGATTTAAATCGAGATAGGGCCCTACACCTTTAAAAAGAAAAATGGATGAGCGGTCTGCACCCGCAAGGCGGTGCTCTTGTTTAAATCCCAGTTCTCCTCCAAACAGACACAGGCCTGAAATCTAGCCAAACAGGTAGGCTGTTACATGCTTTTCCCATGACCTCCTTACCAATCAGCATGCTTTTTACATTCCACCATGCACTGCTTGCAATATTGTGTGTTGTCGTTCCAGTTTTATAACTTGCTTCAGAAGAAATTCTCCCAACACAAGCACCCACATTTATGTTGGCAGTATTTGCACCTCTTGCTGGTATAATCCAATCAGAATGTTCAAATTAAAAGAGATTAGTGTGACAAGGAAGCTTTATGTCTAGAATTCCTAAAGCATTAAATGATCTAACGTCTTTATGACGTGATAAGGCACGACTGGTACCCGACAATTTTGTCCTGTAAGTTTGAAATAATATTCTAAAAGACCAATAGGAAATTCAGACCCTTAACCCTTTGCATGCTGGGAAATTTGTCGTCTGCTAAAATGTCGTCTGCTGAATTTCTCAAGTTAGCATTTTCTTTTTTTTTTTTTCAAAGAATACTATCAGAAAAGCAAACAGTTTGGATCCTGATGAGACGCCACATTCTGTGGCGTCTCATCTGGATCCAAACTGTTTGCAACGGCCTTCAAAATTCGGTTCCAGCACTGGAATAGTTAAATGCAATTTTAGTGAGCATTTTTATCTCATCTGTTTATTTAAAGGCATGCTATTCCACAAGCCCAAGATCTAAGCTATGTTGAAGTTTTTTTGTGAGCTAGTTTCTCAGGAATGGCTTGTTGGATTTCATTTAAACATTTTATGTATATTCCTCATTATTTAAAATAAAAAAGTGGCTCTGCTAAAAAGATCAAAAACAGAATGAGCTGTTTTCTTGCAACTTAGATACAAAGTGTACATGCTTAGATGTGTTCATTACCTTTTGTAGAATTGATTTTTTTTAGCTCAGGTGAGCTTGATGTGACCGGTCTTTGTCCGTCGTCCGTCCGTCCACATTTGTTCGTAAACACTCTAGGGGCCACATATTGTCCTATCTTCATGAAACTTGGTCAGAAGATTTGTCCAAATGATATCTTGATCAAGTTCGAAACTGGGTCATGCTGGGTCAAAAACTAGGTCACTAGGTCAAAAAAAGAAAAACCTTGTAAACACTGTAGAAGTCACATTTAATGCCCAATCTCAATGTAACTTTGTCAAAATGTTTGTCTTAATGATATGTTGGTTGAGTTCAAAAAGGTTCCAGTCCGTTTAAAAACATGGCCGCCAGTGGGCGGGGCAGTTTTCCTTATTTGGCTATAGAGAAACCTTGTAAACACTCTAGAAGTCACAATTTTTGCCCAATCATCATAAAAGTTGGTCAAAACCGTGGTTTTATTGATTTCTTGGACGAGTTCGAAAATGGTCCAGATCGTTGAAAAAACATGGCCGCCAGTGGGCGGGCATTTTTCTCTACATTTATATAGTGAAAACATGTGAACACTCTAGAAGTCACATTTTTGGCCTAATTTTCATGAAATTTGGTCAGACCATTTGTTTCCTTGATACAAGAGTTGAGTTCGAAAATGGTTCCGGTCAGTTGAATAACATGGCTGCCGGGGGGGGGGGGGGCAGTTTTCTTGTATTTATATAGTAAAAAAAGCTTGTTAACACTCTAGAAGTCACATTTTTTGCCCAATCTTCATGAAGCTTGGTGAAAAGATTGGTTTTATATATATCTCAGATGAGTCTGCAAATGGTCCCGATCGGTCAAAAAACATGGCTGCCAGGGGGGTGGGGCAGTTTTCCTTATGTGACTATAAATAGAGAGAAACCTTGTGATTGAACACTATAGAAGTCACATATTTTGCCTTATCATCATGAAACTTAATCAATACATTGCTTTTATTGATTTCTTGGACAAGTTTGAAAATGGCTCAGATCGGTGAAACACATTTTTTAGCTCACCTGATTGCTCAGGTGAGGTTTTAGTATTGGTCTTTGTCCGCTGTCTGTCCATCCACATTTGGTTTGTAAACACTCTAGCATTCACATTTCTCAAGCATTCTTTATCAAAGTTGCTGAAAGTTCTCAGTCAAGTTTGATGATGAGCAAAATCACATAATGAATGCCATAATTATTTACCTTAGATTGTCCTAATTTTCATTATATTAATCAAAATCCTTGTAAACACTCTAGAGGTCACAATTTTGTTTCAGATTTTATTAATCTTGGTCATAATATTTATTTTTGTAAGCAAAGTTTGATGTTTGGTAAGGGGGGTCAACTCAAAATAAAGGTCACCATTTTAAATATTACAGAAACAAAAACACTCCATACGCCAGAGTTTTGATTCAATAATGATGAAACTTGACCAGGATGTTTGTCTGGTCAATATCTAGGTCAAGTTTGGCATTAGATAAACATTGAATGAACCGACTCCTCTCAGGTGAGCGAACTAGGACCATCTTGGCCCTCTTGTTTATTTTATCACTAAGTATCCCGTGGAACAAAAATGCTTCACCTTGAGAAATACTTTCTTTTCATGCAGATGTGTATGTTAATAAAATACTTACATTCAAGTATGTTAATAAAATATTTACATGACAAATAGAATATATTTTTGGATTTAAGATCTACAGAACATTTTAATAAGTTTGACCTCAGTTTATATTTGCTTCTTGTTCATGGATTGTGTACTTAAACTACTATTGATATGTCGGTGATTGATTTTTGCTGTACTTAACAAAGGCTACTTGGAGAGTTCAATGGTTGGTTGGATTGAGTCATTTGTTAAGAAATCTGAAAAATCAAATGCCTCCAGTATTTCCAATAACATTGACACCATTATTGATCAAGTTGTGCTTATAAGGAAGTTTTTTCATCAAGTCCCCTATCATGTAATTAGAAGTGATCCTTGACCAGCATTATTGACTAAATCATGCTGTGTATTTGTAAACATTTCTTACTGTTTCCAATCAAATCACAGACATTTATTTTGCATCAATCAGGCATAGAGGAGTTTAACCAGCTTTTGCACACAATTGTGTGCATTTTTTTATAGCCATAGCATATAGTGTTAACTACCTCTGTCCATTTGTTTGTGTGTTGATGTGGGTCATTTTGTTTCCTGCCAAATACATGTCATGCAGAAGGGGTTTCAAAATAAATTAGCACACATAATCATCATTTCAAGATGATGTGACACACAACAACCATAACACATGCTTCAATGTCAAGGTCACAATGGAGACTTAATGTTTTTGCATATTCCTTAAATGTATATAATATATATAATGTCATCCCTTGTTATGACAGAACATAAAGCTTTAATAACTAATAGCCACGGATAGCCCCATGTTATTATTGTAGGTTGGGGCACGACCCCGTGTTACCCTGTTTACCATGGAGCTCCTGATTGTGGTATCCCCATGTTCTTGCCCTTCCCCCAACCAGGTTTGTATGCATGCTGTGTGACATGCATTCACCATGGCAACCAATTTGTGAGAAAAATATTTTCTCTCCAGATGTGTTCATTTTACCTTTTATTAGCCTAAAGTCATTACCCTGTTTAAGTCATTAGGCATTATATCCACAGCTTAGTGGAAAAAACATACTTATAATATATTTGAGCAGTGCTCTTTGAAAAGGGGGTTTAATGCATGTGCATAAAGTGTCATCCCACATTAGCCTGTGTAGTCCGCACAGGCAAATCAGGGACGACACTTTCCGCCTAAAGTGGATTTTCACTAAGAAGAGACTTTCTGTAAACGAAAAATAAAAGCTGAAAGTGTCGTGCCTGATTAGCTTGTGCAGACAGGCTAATCTGGGACAACACTTTATGCATATGCATTAAACCCCCTTTTCACAGAGCTCTTGTTCAGAATTTTGTTGAACTGCACATAATCACAAGCTTGTTTACACGGTTATCATTATTTATATATGTAAATGATTCAGCATAATTTTGAAATGTAGATGTATCAAAATTGTATAAATTTAAAGATTGCTTTGCCATAAATAAATGTAATGATGTGAACCTTAAAATCTGATATTTTTATTTTTAAGTGATGGTTAAAGTTTCTGTATGTTTTTCATTACTTTTAATCTAATTGCATACCCTTTGCATGCTGGGAAATTTGTCGTCTGCTAAAATGTTGCCTGCTGAATTTCTTAAATTAGCATTTTCTTTAAAAAAAATTCAAAGAATACTATCAGAATAGCAAACAGTTTGGATCCTGATGAGACGCCACGTTCTGTGAGGTTTCGTCTGGATCCAAACTGTTTGCAAAGGCCTTCAAAATTCGGTTCCAGCAGAGTTAAAAGATAGGCTGCTAGCAATGATATGCTTTACTTGTTTGTACTTGTCCCCAGCTCATATGCTTGATGTGGGAAAACTAAGTGTGCAGTTTTGTTTGTAAAATGAGCCGCTTTCTGGAGAACACTGGGCTAAATGCCTGTGCGTAATGTGTCGTCCCAGATTAGTCAGTGCAGTCTGCACAGGCTAATCACGGATGCAACTTTATTCTTTTTCTTTTAGAGAAAGTATCTTCGTAGCAAAAATCAAGTTTAGTCCTAAGGTGTCGTCCCAGATTAGCCATCGCAGTCCTCTGTGCACATGTCGTGCATTCTCAATTAGAATGAACACCCACAGAAAAGAGTAAAAAAATATGAACTATGCTATATTGTCAATTGAATGACGTTTTTAGAATCCTAGATGACTTATTTATGAGTTGTGTAATTTTCATCAGTGTACTCGTTATCTTGCAATGGTTGTTAATTCGAGATGACCCTGACTGTTACTAAGAAGTGCTAAAAATGTTCGTGAAAATGGTTACCATACAATTTAAGGCACCATTCAGTAATATATGATAAATTTAACGAAATTGAAACACATTCCTTTGGATAAAACAGTTGTTGAACTTTATACTTAAAAAAAAAACTTATCTGATAAGTCAGCTTCATAAAGTTTAAACTTGGTCTGAATCTTTGGCAAAATATCATCGAACAACTATATAAATATCAAACTATTAAATCAATTTTGTTAAAGACAATATCATCCCATATCGGAACAATAAAAACGCATATTATGCTGTTCTACACCAAACTTTATTCTATTACTTGTTATTTAAAGAGTAGCGAAAACTGTACTACAATATTTATCTTCAGGGAACCAATTTAAGTAAGACATTGTATGTGTAAAATCACGAACCTTTTAGTACATTCTAAGAACAATATAACTATTTGTTTTAGATTTATACTTGTTTCTGATGGACAGAAATGTAAAATATATGTATTATTTTTAACAATTTTATTCAACCAAACTTGTAAAACACATTTGAAGAAAAAAATATTCTGAAAATATCCTGTCTTTTTTTTTAATTTGTGAGCTATTGCTAAATGTTAGAACATATTAACTAACTCTGGTAGTGAACCACAAACAAGAAGAAACTATGTTACTAACTTCATTATGTACATAAAGAATTATATGTTTATATGAACCAGTACACTCCCACAATTATAAATAATATGGTGTAATTGCGTAAAATATGTTTTTGTTAATCACGAACCTTTCACAAATATTTTTCTCGCACATACTTTTATCGCACATACTGTTCAAATAAACTCGTAATCTCTACAATGTGTTATTAAACTGTCACTATTTTGATGATTTAATGACGAAAGTACTATAAGACAGCAAACTGTCAAATCCATCTAGCTTAAATTTTGACTATAGAGTATAGTATTTTGGAACCTTATGAACAAGTGCAGTACATAGAATATACAACGTTTAAAACAATTCGAATATAACAAAATCAAAACACTTATAACTCTGTATTTTTAATCATTGTTTTACAAACACAAACTATTCACACAGTTACTGTAAAAGACTGACAAAGCAGACCAACAAAACAATGCATCCATTGGTACAATCTCGGAAGAAAGGCTTGTTACGCTTTGACGCTACCATTATTGGCGTCAAAGAAAGTTTGAATTAGTTGAAATTCTTGTTCTTCAAACTTGAACGCTCTCTTGGTCCTACCTGTTGGCTTTGGCTTTCCGATCTTAGTACGTATGTCTTCACATTTTAACCATATTTTGTCTCTGGACGCGTGCCACTGAAAAGTCATGCACTAATTAGATTTCATGAAACTGATTTCTAGTTCACTTTCGTCTGTCGACGATTTTACCAACATACCACTTATTCAAGTATACTGCGGCCACAAAGTCTCCCTTGCTATACTCATCAATATTTTAACTTTCATCTTTTGTAGAGGTTTGTTCACTTGTTTCTAGCTCATTGAATCTTACATTATCACTTGTAGACTTCTCACCCTTTGGTTCGTTGCAGTCCATTTCAAGGTCATTTGGTGCCGTAGTCTGCTTATCAGGTTCTTGAACTTGAACAGATGGTTCACTTGTGTCAGCTCATTGAATCTTCGATCCATTATCACTTTACGACTTCTCACCATTTGGTTCGTTGCAGTCCATTTCAAGGTCGTTTGGTGCCGTAGTCTGCTCATCAGGTTCTTGTACTTGAACAGATGGTTCACTTGTGTCAGCTCATTGAATCTTCCATTATCACTTTTAGACTTCTCACCATTTGGTTCGTTGCTGTCCTTTTCAAGGTCGGTTGCTGCCGTAGTCTGCTCATCAGGTTCTTGTACTTGAACAGATGGTTCATCCGCTTTTCGTTCACACCTACTTATTGTCACTTTCTTCCAATGTTCACACATGTCTCCTGTTCTAAACTGTGAGCAATAACAGCTTACATTGGCTACATACACATTCGTAAGCTCCAGTCCACCTACTATTGCATGAAGCTTCATCGTTCCTGGAACCGGTTTAATCACAACTCTGACAAGTTCTTCAGCCTTCCTTGTACACTCCTCACTGGATACAAATATGAAATCAACGTTTTTCATTGTGCAATGGGTAGACTGAGTCAAGGCATGAAATTCGGCTGGGTCCTGTATTGTGACTTTTCCCATGTTAACAGCTTCATCAGCAAGTCTCTTAGTTAGCCCGCCCAACCCATCACATGGGCCCTTCCCATGCCCTGATTCGAAATTCCAGGATGCTCCGAATAACTCTTCATGCCTTTCCACTGCGTCAAAGATGGTTTGTTCCGGTATTGACTCGTCGGACAATCCGTCCAATAATGAATCCGATGTTTTCACTTGTGGTATTGCTTTGTCCAAGAAAGCAAGAATGGTTGACGAATTATGTCCCTGCTCATCGGAAACCATAACCATACTTTTATGTGAAAGCGTGTCTTCGTCTCCCTTGTAATAAACTACTATTGAGTGTAAGGAGACCCCTCTTTTGTTCCAATACGCTGTTTGTATCTCTTCGACCGATTCGCACGTGTAGTTCTCTGCGAAATCCATGTGTAGAATGGCATCTGTAGCTTTCAGGTTTTCTTTCAGCTGCTTTATTTCCTCGTACTGTCTCTTCACTTGGTAAACGTGTTCACTGAACGACTGCATTTGTTCCTTGACAAATTTCAAGAAATCTTCTCGTTTGAACTCACTTTCGACTATCTTCATAATCATTTTCTTTTTACCTTTCTCTTCCACAGGGACACGCTTCCACTGTCCAACTTTTATTGAATCTGGAATGTCATTTTCAAGTACATGATTCACCCTTTCATCTTTAACAAACTCCTCTGGGTTGATAGGTAGATTGAGTCCACAACCCCTCAAAGCACGTGCAGATAACAACATATTTTGATGTTAAGTGCAAAGGCATTAACTCTGTGTGATGAATGCCGAAAGTTTAAAGCTGGAAGGTCGTAATTTGCAAAATGAGGAAAGAGAGAGTTTTACAGTTGGATTTTCACTCATAAACTTTTGATAAAGAATCTTCATGTAATCGGTCAATGTATGTGTTTGCTCTTGGCCATTAGGTGTCTTAACTTTATCTTTCTTCCCAGGGTTCGATCTTGAGTTATCATCTCGTGATAGAAAATCTATGACTTTCTGCTTATACTTCCTGGTCTCTCTTCTTCTTGTTATGTCACGTATGCTCAAACCGTTCAAGCAGTTTCTAGATAATCCCTGTGTTCTTGCTAACAGTCTTCTTCAATCCGTACTTCTTCAAAATTGAACCAGTGTGTGTTCTGAGAGAGCCTTTCTCTGTTGGCTTTATGCCACACTTCTTCGTTTTCATTAGATTTTGTACGGCAAAACTAAACAGGAGTTACTTGTGTACCTTTGACCTTTGTTCTTGGGATAATTTGCCATTTTCATCATACGTTTTGTTTTGCTATTTTGGTGTTAAAGTTTTATTTATATTCAGTGACTTTTCATTTTCCTGTTGAATAGAACATTCGATCACTTTCGTCAGTTTTTTTCTCTGCTTTTTTATATCTCTGTAATCTTCTAAGTGTTCTCTGGTATTTCAAGCGCATTTCTTCATTTTCAGCTTTCAGTCTGCGTAATTCTTTCTGCTTCTTAGCAAGTGCGTTTGATACTCTCCTTCTTGGTCCATTTCTTCTACTTGGAAATTGAAAGTCGACAACAAGCTGTGTGCTTTCTGATCGGCCTGTGTCGTAACCACTTGACTCTGGTGTCGGTTGGTCAAGGTCTCTTCTAGCTGTTTCTAACTCTCTTTCAAGTTTCTTCTTCTGCCGATGTCGACTAAGGTATTCTTTATTTTTTTCACTACGCTTTTCCTTTTCCTTTTTGGTTTACTTTTCTACAGCAACATAGTTTTTTCTCTTCCTGTTCCTTGCCTGTGCAAGGTATTCCCGATACCTTGCTGGATCCTCTTTCATTCGCTTGCGGTAGTCCCGCATAATCTCTGCCCTTGACTCGGCCATCATGTATACCTACAATGTAAAAATAAATAATTTGTAAACCGTTCTTTTTATTAACAACGTGAATTTGAGCGTTTTTTCTCATTGAAAGGTTCGTGACCATTGGTAACGAGCCTTTCATTTGAAAAAGTGCTGTTTAGATTTGTTCAGCACGTATTTTAAGTATAAAAGTTTGTTGATTCATTTAAATAATTCATTTTTTACCAAAACATGTTTCCCTGTTAATATATATTGACATACGTTTTTTTTTAAACCTCAAAATTATCGCATTTGTAGAATTTATTATCCAATAAACTTCAGCCTCTTCGTTATAATATCTCGAATTATAATATAGATACTTTTTCTCCCTCTAAATAAATATATTATACACTAGACAATACTAGAGACGATATTGAACCTTTATTTTATGTGTGAAGCATAAGTTGTACAGAAAAACTCTAATAGAAAAGTTCGTGATTAAATGTAACGAACCTTCCCTCATATATAACTACACATATTCAGGATATATAACATGAAATCCCTTAAATAAAGCAATGGCAATTGAACACAGCACCCTCTTTAATCAATGCCATGTCATAAAATACTCTGAATTTTTTTTCACACACACAATAAATCACAACTACGTATCAAAGGTTTCTGGTAAATTTCCCGGTGTTTTTTACACGATGCGCTGTGTCACAGAAGCAACCATTTTGGAAAGAATGGTGATGTAATAACCGCATGACGTCATTAAAGTACAAGCTGTGTTTCACGCGTGATTGATAAATAAATATATTTAATGCTGCACCTGCACGAACCTTTTGTCACGAACCTGTTTTCAACACATTTTCTTGTTCTTTACACGTATGAAAGGTTACTAGAATAGGTGAACTTTTTTCTTACAGGTTCCATCCACAGCATTCACGGTGTTAGCGGATGTATATTTCGTAAACTTAGTGTGTAATAAAATTAATCGCGGTAGCGAACCTTTTCACTTAAAATCGTCTCGCAAAAATATGTGAAATTAGTAATTTAATTTCAAAATTTCGGAAGCATACATACTTACCCACATTATTTATTCATTATATGGTATTAATACATGCTTTAGAACACTTCAACTTTAAAGAATAAGAGAATTTCAGGTGATGATGTAGCCAGGTTTTTAACGCAAGTCCTTTTGTATGCAGCTTCGACGACAAATATTATTGCATAGAAATTAAAATTTAAATTATCATATTACGTACTTATTTCGCATTTTCCGAAACATCTGTGTTTAAATGATAATGTAGTGTCAAAAGAAGCCAAGTTTACTGTGTTTAATGCATCTGGATTTGTATTTATATTGTAAAATTTGGGTGGCGACAGTAGCGAACCTGTCATTTTGACATATTTTATAATAATTTTTTCAAAAACGATGATTGGAATTTTTATTGTATATGTGCTGTGATGAAGGATACGTATGGTCTTACCTAAAAATGTTAATGAGTGATAACCATCCAATTGCATTTGCGAAAAAATAAGCAGCGACAAGCATTTTAAGGGGGTGTTCATTCTAATTGAGAATGGCCGACGTATAAAGTGTCCTTCCAGAGCAGCTTGTGTAGTCCTTAGCTAGGCATACCTGCATTCCCTAGGCGTACCTGCATTCCAGCAATAAATGTCATGATGCTTGTGTTAACAGTGTTTATGTTTGTCAGCAGTGTTTATGTTTGAGTTGGTGTAGATAGCGCTGTTAACATGTGTTTTCTATTGGGAATGATGTTTTAGTGAGTGCAATATATTTGTACTAATGCTATTAGCAGGATGACAAGGCCAGACAAACAGATCTGTTCTTGCCATATACTGGAATATATATTTAGGTTTTTTAGAATATGTACAACACTTACTGATGGTACCAACTGAGGCAGTGTGCTTTTACAGCTATGTGTTAGTATAGATAATTTAAATGACCTTTTTGGCATGGCTTTTACATTGCAATGCTTAAATGTCCCCCTTCGAAGAATAGGGGGTACTTTGTTTTGGTGGATGTCTGTCTGTTGGTAGACCAGTTCGTTTCGGATCAATGACTAATCAACAAATTGACTGATTGGCTTGATGCTTTACATGTGTATTGGCCTTGGATGGTAGATGACCTTGATTGAAATTAGGTTCACAAGGTCAAAGGTCAAGGTTAATGTCATTGTAAGTGTGAAAATAGTTTCCGATCAATAACTCCTCAACTTATTGACCGATTTGCTTGATACTTCACATGTGCATTAGCCTTGAAAGTAGATGGCCCAAATTGAAATTTGGGTCACAAGGTCAAAGTTCAAGGTCACTGTCACAATTAGTGTGAAAATCGTTCCTGATCAATAACTCTTATTGAATTGACTGATTGGCTTGATACTTAACATATGCATTGGCATTGGACAGTAAATGAGCCCTATTGAAACTTAGCTCACTAGGTCAAAGGTCAAGGACAATGTCACAATAAGTGTGAAAATTGTTTCTGATCAATGTCTCTTAAACAAATTGACCAATTGGCTTGATACTTCACATGGGCATTGGCCTTGGACAGTAGATGAAGGCTATTGAAATAGGGGTCACTATGTTATAGGTCAAGGTCACTGTCACAATAAGTGTGAACATCTGTTCCAATCAATAACTTGTCAATGAATTAACCAATTGGATTGATACTTTTTATGTGCATTGGCCTTGGCCAGTAGGTGACCCTTATTGAAATTGGGGTCATTAAATCATAAGTCATGGTCACTGTCACAATACATGTGAAAATCGTTTCCTATCAATAACTCGTCAACTAATTGACCAATTGGCTCGATACTTAACATGTACATTGGCATTGGACAGTAGATGGCCTCATTTGAAATAGGGGTCACTACTTCAAAGGTCAAGGGCACTGTGACATATAGCATTAAATTTGTTTCCGTTTGTTATGTCATGGAAGGATTGAGTGATGGGTGTCAAGGCCCTGTTTGGGGGGCATCTGTCTCTCACCGCGTAGCTCTTGTGATTTCAGCTTGCTAAATTGTATATGATGTGTTGAAAGAAATATTTCACTTATGGCATGTAACTTTTTGTGAATAACCTGTATATATTTTTAATAATAAAGTATATGTATGTATTGCAGAAAGCATACAAACTTGGTTTAACAATAAGTTTTATGCTTGGTTTGTATTAATAAGTGTGTGATGTAATTTTGTTAATGAACTCAATGCATTATAACTCTTTCAGCTTAACATGTTTATGATTTTATGCTCAAATTTTACTTTTATTCCCTGTTTTGCATAAGTTTTGTTTATATAAGTATAATTTGACCTGTTTTATTGTTCAAATAACTATCCAGTTAATAAGCTGTTACAAACAAATAATTGTACCTTCTAAATTGTACATGTATAACCAAGTTATTCAAGTTGTGTAGCCAAGTGAATAATTGGCTAAAGTACCCGGTATTGTTGGTATTTCTATGGTGTTAGAGTACTTTGTCATTAGCATCTCCTGTCTCATTTGTTTCAGATCTCTTTCCACCGGCCAGTGTTACACCCATGTTAATGGCCGCCAAGAAATGTCTCCATGTAGCAGCATTTGGTGCCTGGGATACCTGTAAGTGCTGGTTGAGATATCAGTTGTTTTTTTCCACTTTTTGGGAAGATAGCCCATGGCTTTGGAATTGGGAATTTTGTCGACATTTTCATGAAATTGGGAAAATAAATTCATTAGCCTTTTTATTCCAAACGAAAAGTCCACTGATTATGGAAATACTTAATTTGATATAACTCTTTATAATCAATCCAATTAAAAGAACAAAATCATATAATACTTTGTTAGATGTAATTGAATTACAATTGAGATAAAATATGCATTAGACACTTCTTTCTAAAAAAAAAAAAAAAAAAAAAAATTTTTTTTTTTTTGGAAATTGGGATTTTTTGCAACATTTTGGGAAAAAAGTATACTTTTTGGGATAGGGAACATAGCCGAATTTCAGCTATAAAATTGGGCCAAAAAAAACCCTGGATAAAGTGGGGTCTCATTAACTGTAAGACTGGGTGGGGTAGAGTGGGGTCTCAGTACCCGTAAGACTGTTTGTGGTAGAGTGGGGTCTCAGTACCCGTAAGACTGGTTGGGGTAGAGTGGGGTCTCAGGTTGGGGAAGAGGCAAAGTGAAAATGGCTATGTGCAAACAGCATAAAACCAGAACAGCCTGCGAGTAACTCCCAGTCTGTTTAGGTTTAATGCTGTTTGCTCCTTATCAGTATCAAAGGGCTGGAAATGAAGCCTTTAAAACTTTAATCTTGTAAGAAAGGTCTTTAATTAAATTAAACTTTCTAAGTGAATACATAAGTGTAAAAAATACATATTAAAGTAGTAAAGGGTTAATGTACCAAGAATAGGAATGATTTTTCAGTATTTTATTAAATCTGATACCCCCTTGTTTGCAGGCATGTCTGAGGCTCTGGCGTCTCAGAGGTCAGACAAGTGCTACCCATGCCCCCTGGTTGGTGGGGACTACAGCACGCGCACAGGCATGTTGCTGAGGGATACGTTCCAGCCTGCGCTACACCTCCTGAGAGAGCACCTGGCCGAGACCATAGAGCCGTCACATGGAGGTCGGTACTTGGGGTCTGAGACTTCATATGAGCTGGGCTCAGGGAATACTGGGCTAAATGCATCTTCATAATGTATGTCCAAGATTAGCCTATGAAGTTTGCACAGGCTAATCAGGGACAACTTTTTCTGCTTAGGCTGGATTTTTGTGTAGAAGAGACTTTAAATGAGAAAAATCCACAAAGGCTGAAAGTGCTGTCCCTGATAAGCCTGTGCAGACTGCTGAGGTTTTTCTATGAGGACCCTTTATGCACTTTCATTTATCCCAGTTTTCCCAGAACAAGAATCATATTAAGGAACTTATTAGAAGTTTTAAATACAACAGAGTCTGAATATTGTTTTTATTGTTTTTAATTTTTGTTGCATTCAAGAGTAATAATTATAACAAGTCATTAGAAAGTCAGTTAGACTATTGTCTCTAGGGGTCTTGTTTTGGTGGCAAAATGGATTTCTGCCAAAGGGTTCAGGGTTCTATCCCTACTCTGGCAGAGTTCTCAAGTTTCTTCATGTCTCCGGTGAGGGACCAGAGCCGTTAGGATCTCTTGTCATTATTTCACGATCAATGAACAGCTCCTAACCATTCTGATTCATGACTTCAATGGAGTTCATTTTATAATTCATATGCATCAGAACTCCATATTAACGTGTATTAACGCATTAAAAATTAAAAAAGATAACAATATTAAAAGTACGGTTCAATGTATTTCCATGTACAATCTGTGACACCCTACAGTACAGGCTAATCCAGTGGGTAGATTGCTTGATTACAGACTGGATGATTATGGGTTTATTTCTGGCTTGCCCTCATAACTTTTGTGGATATTAGTCCTGAAACTATATTTAGTTTAATTGTTGAAATGGGATTGCTGAGCTTCTAGGAAAACATGGCTCAATGTTCATAAAGTGTAATCCAAGATAAGCCTTTGCAGTCTGCCTTAACCCTTTGCATGCTGGGAAATTTGTCGTCTGCTAAAATGTTGTCTGCTGAATTTCTAAAAATAGCATTTTCTTCGATTTTTTTTCCAAACAATACTATCAGAATAGCAAACAGTTTGGATCCTGATGAGACGCCACGTTCTGTGGCGTCTCATCTGGATCCAAACTGTTTGCAAAGACCTTCAAAATTTGGTTCCAGCACTGAAAGAGTTAAATAGACTTTAACTCAGAAGATACTTTTTTAAAAGGAAAAATACCATAAAACAGAAGGTGTCGTCCCAGATAAACATTTGCGGACTGCACAGGCTTATCTGGGACAACACTTTATGCATATCCATTAATACCTGTTTTCCCAGAGCATTTATTGATTTTTTTAAGATTCAAATAGATGCACAGACAAACTCCATTTCAGGGATGCCTGCGATGGGGTGTGAGGTGGTGGCAGTTGCCATGAGACTAGTGGCCACGTCTGGGGCCTCCCTGCACTGGTGTCGCACCAAGACCCACCAGTACCTGGGCAGTATGGCCGTAGGCAACTTCCTGCTTATCTCACAGACCGACCTCAAGGTATGATGTCAGAGTTTCTTTGTCATGAACCTTTTCCACTCAGATGCGCACTTTGACCAATTTGAAGAACCTTAGAAAACAAATTTAAATCAAAGACCTTTTTTACTAGATTCAAATTTTAAAGCCCTCATTTCCAACCCTAAGATACTAATTAGCAGCAAACAGCATAGAACCTGAACTGACATAGTTACTTGCAGGCTGTTCTGGCTTTATGCTGTTTGCACATAGCCATTTTCACTTTTCTTCTAAGTGGGAAAGGGTTAATGATCACCAAAATCTGAGTATCTAGTATCTAAGATTTGCAGTTTGTCTTCTAAAAGCTTAATATTTGAAAATTCTATCTTTACACATTCATAGATTTATCTATTTTGCTATATCAGCTGCTGGTAGATGAGACGAGGACATCGCTGTACCAGCTACAGATGGTTACCAAGGCGCTGGGTCACAAGGAGGCTGGGGACAGTCTGTCTCCCATGGCAACACAGCTGGGACATATCATGGACAGTCTGCAGGTCAGTCTAAATAATCTCACACACACAGGCTGAATTCCTGAAGTTGACTTTGAAAATAGTCCCATTTCTTGAATACTGGCTATGTTACACTCACCTATGTTGTTGTTTGAGAAAGTAATGCCATCTCTTGGAAACTGGCTAGATTCTGCTCAACTTAGCAGTGGGTTCAAAAAATAGTCCCATCTATTTGACACTGAGTTCATTACCAGAGGGGGTTATCACGTGATAGTCAAGATGGCGACGTTCAAGCGGAGGAAGGTATTTTTCGCCGTTTTATGCCCTTTATTACTTGATTTATTGTTTAAATGCCGCTCACTTCCCAGCCATATCAGAAAGAAAGTTACTAGCGTTTATTTCTCGTTGATTTTTGCTTTTTATCTGGATTTCACTCCCTACAAAATTTCTTAGCGGGATGACCTAATTAAAGCTCCACTAAGAAAATATGGGGTAGTAAAGTCGAGATATGAAGCGAATTTAATACGAAATATCGCTAATCACATGTTTACTGATATGGCTGGAAAGTGAGCATCATTTAAAAATTAAACAAAAGAAATAAAGGGTATAAAACGGCAAAAAATAACTGTCTCGGCATGGATGTTGCCGTCTTGACTATCATGTGATTACCCCCTCTTATTACACTCACCTATATAGTCGGCTTAGTAGTCCAATCTCTTGCATTCTGGCTAAATTCCACTCACCCATGTAGTTGGTTCAGAAAGTAGTCCCATCTCTTGCATACTGGCTACATTTCACTCACCTATGCATTTGAGTAAAAAAAATGTCTTGCATCTTGACTACAATTTTCACTCACATATATATTTAGATCAGAAAGTAGTTCCATTTATTGCCCAGTGGCTACATTTCACTCAACTATATTGTTGGCTCAACTAAAACGTCTCTTGCGTTCCACTCACCTCTGAAATTGGTTCAGAAAGTAGTCCCATCTCTTGCACACTGGTTTAAGTCACATGATCAGCTGTCTCTTTGGTACTTTACCTCAGTTCCAAACTGATTGCATTTATGTAAGTAATTATTAACTTAATCCTATTTTTGATTCTTTGTAATCAGTGTTTTGTTTAAATGTCTGTAGATTTAGATCTTGGAAACTTATATGTACTGGAAGGTTCTTAGCACTTGTTTCTTGAGCCTACTTTGGAGATGTATTGTAAAAGCGACATACCGGTACATACAAGTTTGCTAATAGGTTGAATGATTGACAGTCAGTAGGTTTAAAATTTAAAATGTATCTATTCTGTAATAGTTCCTGAAAGAAAACAGGAATACTTTTTTGCTGAATCATCTTGAAACTTGCTCAGAACAACAAATCTTATTCAGGGTGTATCCTGCATGAAGCAGGTCTCTTGTAATGTGTCTCCCTCCGCCCAGGAGTAATTACAGTGCATGAAGCAGGTCTCTTGTAATGTGTCTCCCTCCGCCCAGGAGTAATTACAGTGCATGAAGCAGGTCTCTTGTAATGTGTCTCCCTCCGCCCAGGAGTAATTACAGTGCATGAAGCAGGTCTCTTGTAATGTGTCTCCCTCCGCCCAGGAGTAATTGTTAATTACTAACACCCAACAGTATATAGTGACTCATATATGAAAGTAATGTGGTCTTTACAGCGCGTTATTTTACAAGCATGTTCTATTATTCATTGAAATAATTGATGCTATACATAGTTCATGCTTGGATGTAATGTTGGATGCAATATTTTAAGTGTCTCTAATTTTTTGAACACCTGTATTTTGTTTAACAAATTTGCGTACACCTGTATTTTTAGCTCACAGCACAATGTGCTCATGTTGAGCTTTTGTGATCCCCTTTTGTCCGTCGTCCGTTGTGCAGCGTCAACATTTACCTTGTTAACACTCTAGAGCCCACATCTATTGTCCAATCTTCATGAAATTTTGTCAGAAGATTGGTCTTAATAATATCTTGGATGAGTTTGAAAATGGTTACGTTTGCTTAAAAAGCATGGCTGCCAAGGGGCGGGGCATTTTTCCATATATGGCTGTATATACTATAGTAAAATCTTGTTAACACTCTAGAGGCCACATTTATTGTCCGATCTTCATGAAACCTGGTCAGAAGGTTCATCTCAATAATATGTTGGAAAAGTTCAAAAATGATGCCGGTTGGTTGGAAAACATGGCCGCCAGGGGGCGTGGCATTTTTCCCTATATGGCTATAGTAAAACCTTGTTAACACTCTAGAGGCCACATTTATTTTCCGATCTTCATGAAACTTGGTCAGAAGATTTGTCCCAATAATATCTTGGACAAGTTCGAAAATGGTTTCGTTTGCTTGAAAAACATGGCCACCAGGGGGCGGGGCATTTTTCCTTATATGGCTATATATGGCTGTGGTAAAACCTTGTTAACATTCTAGAGGCCACATTTAATGTCCAATCTTAAAGAAACTTGGTCAGAAGATTCATCCAAATGATATCTTTTGATGAGTTCAAAAATGGTTCCGGTTGGTGGAAAAACATGGCCGCCAAGGAGGCGTGGTATTTTTTCTTATATAGCTTTAGTAAAACCTTGTTAACACTCTAGAAGCCATAATTATTGTCCGATCATCATGAAACATTGTCAGAAGATTTGTCCCAATGATATCTTGGACAAGTTCGAAAATGGTTCCAGTTGCTTGAAAAATATGGCCTCCAGGGGGCTGGGTATTTTTCCTTATATGGCTTCATGAATCTTCATGAAACTTTGTCAGAATATTTGTGCAAATGATATCTTGGATGTGTATGAAAATGGTTCTGATCTGTAGAAAAACGTGGCTGCCAGGGTGATCACTAGTCATGAAAGTTGGTAAGAACATTTTGTTCTTATCTTGGGCTGCACAGAACAGGTCAGTTCCTTTGAATCTCAGGTGAGCGACTTTGGGCCTTTCAGGCCCTCTTGTTACAATATGTGTTGTATATAAATTTAGGACCTGAAAAAAAGTAATATTTAATGTTGGAAAAATTAGAGTTATTACATTAATTACTACACAGTTAAGGACACGCTCCAAAACTGTTCTGTTTTCTTCAGAGTGTATCATCGCAGAGCATGAAGCAGTTCTCTCGCAATGTCTCCACGTCTGCCCACGAGTACTTCAAGACTCACATGCCATCTGCCAAGGTGTGGAGGAAGAAAGCAGACAACGGTACGCTTCTTGTTGGTGTATTTAACAGGGCTCCTCCTGGCCTTAAATTTTCTTTAGCCAAATTTATAGTAGAACACAGAATTTTTTCACATTTTATCAGTTTCATGGTTTATGAAAAAAGTTTAAACAAATGGACATTTCTTGAGACAAATTTCTAATTTGTAGCAATTTGCTAATTTGGCGAATGGCAGAGCAGGCCCTGTATACACTTCAACACCGTTATTTCGAACACCGATAATCCAAAGTCACCGTTATTTCGAAGTATTTTTCTGGTCCCGATTTTGATTCTTGTTTGTTTAATGTAAAATTTCATTGTTAATCCGAACTTCGTTAAACCGAAGAAATCGTTAATTCGAAGTGATTCTGTCGGTCCAAACACTATAATTCGCACCCAATTATCAATCTTTAATCCGAAGTCAAAACTGCAAAATACTGAGCGTAAATGTCATCACCTTGGCGTTGGCGTCCGGTTAAGTTTTGCGTTTAGGTCCACTTTTCTCAGAAAGTATAAATGCTATTGCATTCAAACTTGGTACACTTACTTACTATCATAAGGGGACTGGGCAGGCAAAGTTAGATAACTCTGGCGTGCATTTTGACAGAATTATGTGCCCTTTTTATACTTAGAAAATTGAGAATTTTGGTTAAGTTTTGCGTTTAGGTCCACTTTTCTCAGTGAGTATCAATGCTATTGCATTCAAACTTGTTACACTTACTTACTATAATGAGGGGACTGGGCAGGCAAAGTTAGATAACTCTGGCATGCATTTTGACAGAATTATGTGCCCTTTTTATACTTAGAAAATTGAAAATTTTGGTTAAGTTTTGTGTTTAGGTTCATTTTATTAGCTCATCTATTTTTTGAAAAAAAAATATGAGCTATTGTCATCACCTTGGCGTCGGCGTCGGCGTCGGCGTTGGCGTTGGCATCGGCGTCCGGTTAAGTTTTGCGTTTAGGTCCACTTTTCTCAGAAAGTATCAATGCTATTGCATTCAAACTTGGTACACTTACTTACTATCATGAGGGGACTGGGCAGGCAAAGTTAGATAACTCTGGCGTGCATTTTGACAGAATTATGTGCCCTTTTTATACTTAAAAAATTGAAAATATTGGTTAAGTTTTGCGTTTAGTTCCACTTTTCTCAGTAAGTATCAATGCTATTGCATTCAAACTTGGTACACTTACTTACTATCATGAGGGGACTGGGCAGGCAAAGTTAGATAACTCTGGCATGCATTTTGACAGAATTATGTGCCCTTTTTATACTTAGAAAATTGACAATTTTGGTTAAGTTTTGTGTTTAGGTCCATTTTATTCCTTAAGCATCAAAGCTATTGCTTTCATACTTGCAACACTTACTAACTATCATAAGGGGACTGTGCAGGCAAAGTAATGTAACTCTGACTGGCATTTTGACAGAATTATGTGCCCTTTTTATACTTAGAAAATTGAAAATTTGATTAAGTTTTGTGTTTAGGTCCACTTTATTCCTACAGTATCAAAGCTATTGCTTTCATACTTGCAAGATTTATGAACTATCATAAGGGGACGGTGCAGGCAAAGTTATGTAACTCTGACTGGCATTTGGACGGAATTATGGGCCCTTTATACTTAGAAAATTGAAAATTTGGTTAAGATTTATGTTTTGGTCCACTTTACCCCTAAAGTATCATAGATATTGCTTTCATACTTGGAACACTCACAAACTATCATAAGGGTACAGTAAAAGTAGTGTTTTTCCCAGGCCATTTTAGCGTGGCGAAAAGCCACGCCGCCCTCCCGGATCGCCATGCTGCCCTTTTCAAAGTCAAATTTCGCCACGCGCCTTTTTTTTCAAAGGCAAATTTCGCCACGCGCCATTATCGATAACATCTTTATTGCCTTACGATCTAACTTGGTCCGCAAAATCAGCTTCCTTGATTGTCTGTGACGCTCCGACTGTGCTTGATTTACTCGAGAGACGTCACGTCTAATCGACTATATTAATTGAGCAGATTTAATCTATAACAGTGCTCGATTTATAGGTAGGTCTTACTGACTGCTCCAAAGCTGTGAATTAGTCATGCGTGAATAACCCCGTGTCAGTATCAATCGATAATGCCAGAGGCTATGTTATACCAAGCGCACTTTTCGCTCGGCAATGTGTACTTCTTTACGATAAAATCATTACTTCGGAGACTTTTGATGAAAAACTCGATGTTATTCTCGTGGCAATTGTGCATTGCATGCATTATTCAGTTATATCAAAACATATATTTTAACGCATTATTACATTTAAAATCACTATCAAATTTATTCTTTATCGTTTTCGTCTTTAAGATAATTAGATCTAATTCTTGAAATAATTACTGAGACGTATACTAATTTAACAAAATGCGAATCGCGTATACGATTTAACGTTGCTATGCGCACCTGTCGCTTACATCATTTGACATTTTATCAACATGGCGGACTATACAGAATTAAATTGTGACTCGGCAAAAATGGCAAATAACGTCGCAAACGATCGAATTAACGATGGAGATTATACATTAAGAAGGAATTAATAAAATGTCTGTGATAATCAACGATGCATAAAAATGTTTAAGATAGCAACAATATTATTTATTTATTTGTAATCTACTCGGTGGATGTATGTCACAGAAACGAGTGTTTGCATATTGTTAGCGATCAATTTACTCGCAATGTTATTTAAACAATGTCGAGATTATTGTTAGAAAATGGGATAAGACAAACATGGTTTCATTTATATGTTAGTGGATCTGTGTATAATCAGATTCATATGCATATATTGCTTTATTATGTTTGTCGTGCTGTACAGTTTACTGAAACAGCATGGAACTTAAATGTACATTGCAAGGTAAATATATTAATATAAATCATAGTAAGTTAAATACATCTATTACCATTAAATGTGCTTGTTTAAATGTTATTTTTCCACAACTGCTTCTGATGCGATTACATGTTTCCACGTAATTCAGGTATTCAGGGAACGTTTTTGCCCTTTTTTGCCTAAACTGCGCGCTAAAATGCCCTTTTTGAAAGTAATGCGCCATGCCCCTTTGCCCTCCTGGGAAAAACACTAAAAAGGACAAGTTGCATAACTCTGGTTGTCATTGTTACGGAATTATGGCCCTTTTTTGACTTAGTAACTTTTAATATATGGTTAAATTTTGTGTTTCGATCCACTCGAAGTATCAAGGCTATTGCTTTCAAGCTTCAAATACTTACATGCTATCATGAGGTTACTGTACCTGGCAACTTGAATTTTACTTTGACCTTTGAATGACCTTGACTCTCAAGGTCAAATTATTAAATTTTGCTAAAATTGCCATAACTTCTTTATTTATGATTAGATTTGATTGATACTTTGATGAAACTACTCTTACCTGACATACCACAATAGACTTCACCCAAACCATCCCCCGTGCCCTCCCCCCCCTCCCCCCCCTCCCCCCCTCCCCCCCCCCTAATTTTTTTATTTTTTTTTATTTTTTTTAAGATCATCTCACAAATGACCACCACACCCTCACACTATACCCCCACCCCACCCCCCCCCAATTTTTTTTTTTCGCTTTTTTGGAAGATAATGTAATAAATGTCCACAACCCCACACTATACACCCCTCTTCACTCCACTCCTCCCTCCTTTGTGATTGAAAATGAGAGTCCCTTCACCTTTAAAAAGAAAATAGATGAGCGGTCTGCACCCGCAAGGCGGTGCTCTTGTTCCTTAAGAATCAAAGCTATTGCTTTCATACTTGCAACACTTTCTAACTTTCATAAGGGGACTGTGCAGGCAAAGTAATGTAACTCTGACTGGCATTTTGACAGAATTATGTGCCCTTTTTATACTTAGAAAATTGAAAATTTGATTAAGTTTTGTGTTCAGGTCCACTTTATTCCTACAGTATCAAAGCTATTGCTTTCATACTTGCAACACTTATTAACTATCATAAGGGGACCGTGCAGGCAAAGTTATGTAACTCTGACTGGCATTTGGACGGAATTATGGGCCCTTTATACTTAGAAAATTGAAAATTTGGTTAAGATTTATGTTTTGGTCCACTTTACCCCTAAAGTATCATAGATATTGCTTTCATACTTGGAACACTCAAAAACTATCATAAGGGTACAGTAAAAGGACAAGTTGCATAACAATGGTTGTCATTGTTACGGAATTATGGCCCTTTTTTGACTTCGTAACTTTTAATATATGGTTAAATTTTGTGTTTCAATCCACTTTACTTCTTAAGTATCAAGGCTATTGCTTTCAAACTTCAAATACTTTCATGCTATCATGAGGTTACTGTACCTGGCAAGTTGAATTTTACCTTGACCTTTGAATGACCTTGACTCTCAAGGTCAAATTAATAAATTTTGCTAAAATTGCCATAACTTCTTTATTTATGATTAGATTTGATTGATACTTTGACGAAACTACTCTTACCTAACATACCACAATAGACTCCACCCAAACCGTCCCCCGTGCCCTCCCCCCCCTCCCCCCCCTCCCCCCCACCTCCCCCCTCCCCCCCCCCCCCTTTTTTTTTTTTTTTTTTTTTTTTTTTTTTAAGATCATCTCACAAATGACCACCACACCCTCACACTATACCCCCACCCCACCCCACCCCCCCCCCCCCCCCCAATTTTTTTTTTATTTTTTTTTTATTTTTTTGTAAGATCATCTCACAAATTACCACCACACCCTCACACTATACCCCACCCCCCCCCCCAATTTTTTTTTTTAAACGGTCATGTTTGAAATACCGTCCAACCATCGCACCCAAAAACACCCCCCCCCATCGCCCTTCCCCCCACACCCCCCCCCCCCCCCCCCCCCTGCCCCCGATTTTTTTTTTTTTTTTCGCTTTTTTGGAAGATAATGTAATAAATGTCCACAACCCCACACTATACACCCCTCTTCACTCCACCCCTCCCTCCTTTGTGATTGAAAATGAGAGTCCCTTCACCTTTAAAAAGAAAATAGATGAGCGGTCTGCACCCGCAAGGCGGTGCTCTTGTTTTATATATTCTGTAATTAGAGAAAAATAAAAACAAGAATAGAATTGTTTTATTCCCCCGCTTGTTACGAGTAGAAATATATTGCTCTCTGACTAGTTTACGGTTTTAAGTAAGCGTGTAACCCAACCTTAAGAATTCCACAACGTTTTATTTTTAAGGAATCAAAGAAGTCTTCTGTCAAATGTTTATTTCGAATTATCGTTAATCCGAAGTTTTTTTAACGGTCCTGACGACTTCGAAATAACAGTGTTAAAGTGTATAATAAACTGTTGTTATTTACATGACATGCGTATTTAATTTGATTTTTTTTAACAATGTTTGTTTTGTAAAACAAAATCTAAAATTCATGCGTTTTTAACAAAAAACATCGCCTATCTGATATGATTTTCAACATGAAAATAAATAAGTTTTATTTGAAAGTGTCTTAATTTCTAGAATATGGGCTTGTCTGAATCAAAAGGAATGGATGCAACTATAGGAAAGAAGGATACATAGATGTTTTGGGACTACAATCTAAACAAATATCTATATATTCGTAATCTGCGTCAGTATTTACCAAACAATTCTTGACATAAGTTTAGGAATAAAGAATATTCTTTAAATTGGAATATTCAAGAATTGCTTGATTTTTTGGGGTCAGACTTGGCACTAGCCACTCTTATCTACCAGTACATCATTCTTTATGTGGAACATGTTCTAAATGACATAATTACTAGTGGTACATATTCAAAAACGTATTCTTTAGACTGCCTTACTTGCAGTCGAATGGGTTAATATGAACCCTGATTTCATCTGCCTTTTTCAGGTGGCCCATCGGACCACAACCTGTACATAGAGCACGTGTTGGAGACGGTACTGGAGCCAGTGCTGGAGGGGGTTAGCAAGCTCAAGCAGACGGTCCAGCTGTCAGTCGTATCCCAGGCAACAGAGGCAGTCTGTCAGGCATGGATGAACTTTATCCTGCAGGAGAAAATCAAATTCAGGTAGGAGGTGCCGGGCTGACATCCTTGACTCTCATTTACACCATTTGCCTCTCAAATGTTTACAAATATGATTTTGACTCATCATTTTTATCTGAATATTTTATAAAGAAATGGCTAGCTAATTTTTGTTCTGCTAGCTCCTGCATCGGCTTCATTTTAAACTGTGATATTTGCATATACACTATATATGTAGGTTAAAGTTTTTTGAATTCAAACATATAACATATATACCTCAAATTCACTTACCTCCTACGCCAAGTTTGTTACCTCTTGTTTGATACTTTTCATAATTAGGGGCTGTTTACTCCTCAAAATGTTAGATTAAAGCTATATAATGTTAAACCATATTATACCTCTTGAACTCTTAATTGTCCCCTACTGGTGAAACCAGAGGGGACTTATGGTGTGCACTCTGTCAGTCTGTCGATCTTTTCTTGATCCTGCGGTAACTTTAAAAGTTCTTCATATTTTTTCATGAAACTTGAAACATGGATAGATGGCAATAAGGATATTATGCATGTCATTTCATTTTGTTCATACACCTATAATTCTGGTTGTTATGGCAACGAATAGACTATTTACGCACATGCTTTAAGCCTAGTTTTCCCGGAGATTGGCTCATTACATACTTGAGGATAGCAATTCCAAAAAAAAAATCTCAAAAATGTTAAATGCTTATCTTTCCAGCTATGATGGTGCCTGCCAGCTTGGGGTTGATGCTCGGTACATGCGTACCTGGCTGCAGCAAAGCATCGCCATGGAGATAGTGAGACAGAGCATCCTTGACCTTCCTGTACTGAAAACTCTCACGGGTGCAATAATGCTGTTGATGAGGCAGCCCAGTAGACGTTCCTCAAGCAAGTTTAGGGAGTCTTCTTCAGGCCATGGTAAATTTGCATTTCTTTCAAATAATAAATCTGTAAAATAAAATCGTTAAATAATGATTATATAAGTTTTTATTGAAACCCATTTATTTAATAAATATGAATTATTTTTTTAATATTGATAATGCATGTGTATTTATATATCTGTTTTATTGTTATAGATCTAGCCAGCGACTGCATCAATGGGGTGAGATCTGTGTACGAAAGTGAGGACTGTGTAAGCCATGTGGCAAACCATTCGGAGTGGCTTTCCCTGAGAATGCAGGGGGGAGGGAGGAGCTGGAGGGGAATATCTGGCTGTCTGAACCCTGATGCCCAATAACCATGGAAATGAATTGGACTGAATTCACACCAGTTTTGGAAAAATCTACCAGGTTTGTCGTAACCTGAGAACAACATTGGACAGTCACTATATAAAAACCTTGGGCTGGATTTGAAGTATTTATACAGTATGGAATAATCAAAACTTGGATCTATGCTAACTATAAAAAATGTTCAACAAGGTCAACAGCTCCTTTGGAGACATCATTAAAGAAACAAACAAGCACAACTTGCGTTACATTTACAATAACTATGGAACGGTGACTATGGAACAGCTCATAACTATCAAAACATCTAAAAGTAAAGCTACTTTAAACATAGATAGCATCTTTAACTTTATCTAAAGTAACAAGTTAAGAGTAAATACAGATTTTTTCTTGAATTTTGTTTTTGATCCTGGTGTCCAAAGCAAGCTGCATTCATTCATGGAAGTGTGAAAATAAAACTGAGATTAGTTTACTGTATCCCACTTGTTAAAATTATCAGTTTGTTCAGCAAGCCTGAATTATTATTTAACCCTTTGAGTGCTGGAACCGAATTTAAAAGGCCTTTGCAAACAGTTTGGATCCAGATGAGACGCCACAGAACGCGGCGTCTCATCTGGATCCAAACTGTTTGCTATTCTGATAGTATTCTTTGAAAAAAATCGAAGAAAATGCTAATTTTATAAATTCTGCAGACGACATTTTAGCAGACGACAAATTTCCCAGCATGCAATGGGTTAAGACCAAACATTTTTAACAAATCTGAATGAAAAATTGACAATCTGAGCAGCCAAGTTCAAATTTACCAGTATAGGGCTTGCAGGTTAATTTTGATTACAGGTAACTATGGAAACAGCTTGGACTAGCCCCACAGTTACTATGGAAACAATTATGACTAGCTTTACACTAACAATAGAAATAGCATCTTCTGCTACTATAGAAACAGCTTGGACTAGATCTATGGAAACAACTAGGACTAGCTTTACAGTAACTATGGACATAGCAAGGACTAAATCTACAGTAACTATGGGAACAACTAGGACTAAATCTACAGTAACTATGGGAATAGCTTGTACCCGGTACTTGATCTTCAATTACTATTGAAACAGCTTGTACTAGATCTACAGTAACTTTGGAAACAACTAGGACTAGCTTTACAGTAACTATAGAAATAGCAAGGACAAAATCTACTGAAACTATAGAAACAGCTGGAACTAAATCTGAAGTAATTATGGAAACAGATAGGACTAAATCTACAGTAACTATGGGGACAGCTTGTACTTGATCTACAGTAACTATTGAAACAGCTAGTACTAGATCTACTGTTATAATGGAAACAGCTTTTGCTAGATCTACAGTAGCTATGGAAACCGCTTGTATGAGATATAGAGTAATTATTGTAAAAGCTTTGACCAGATCTATGGTCATTATGTAAAAAGCTTGGACTAGATCTTTAGTAACTATTGAAACAGGGTAGACTTTATCTACAGTAACCATAGCATTTGCTTTGATTTGGATTTCTACAACATCTATTGAAAAAGACTGGACTAGATTAACAGTAACTATTGAAATAACTAGGACAAGATGATCACTCTAAATGGAAACAGCATCTACAGTAAATATTAACTCATTTTGATGTATTCAGTTTATAATATTTCTTAATATCATGTATTTGAATATTGTTCTCCAGTTGTAGACTGTTCTTGAAAATATATCTGAGCTAAGGCAATATATAAAAATAATTTTAGTGTGAGTTTGTTTAGTAAGAATAGGGCAATTTATATCAATCTCTTTCAGATATAAGAAGCATGTTCTATTTCCACACATTTTGTAATTCAATAATTTAAAACAAGTTTATCTTCAACCAGTCTTGTTTGCATCAAGTGTTTTAAACTGTAACATGTTCCTCAGGACTGTGTGTATTTTACACTTTTGTTTTTCTGTACATTAGTGTAGAGTGTTATTTATAATGATGTAAATATCTGTACGTAATAACTGTGAATCTAGCTGTGATTTTAGTATTATTTGTACTCTCATGATTTTGGGCATTCATTTATACCATTTACATGTTATGTTGATTCATGCAATGTGACTCACTTTTGTAGTGCTTTTTATACAAAAATAATTGTATACATGTATTGTATTCTGCTTATGAGTGGATTTGATCTTCCTTTTTGCACACAAAGCACCTGCCAAATCATATTAGCACCATTCTTAGAAAAGTGGGCTTAATGCATGTGTGTAAGATGTCATCCCAGATTAGCCTGTGCAGTCTGTGACAACTCTTCCCACTGTTATGGACTTTGCCATTTGAAGGAGGTCTTTTCTAAATAACAACAACATCAAATCAGGTGTAGGCGGAAGACGTTGTCTCTGATTAGCATAAGTGGACTGGAGTGTAAAAGGGATGTACTGGAATTTTTATAGACATCCGTTTTTCTGTCCTTAGACGCACAATTGTCAGCAGACCTTCTCCTACCCTCTTCAAGGTTCTACATTCAAACTTGTAGGCATTGTTCCTTATGATAATGAGTTATGCTTGTGTTTTTTTTTTAGCTCACCTTAGTGCTCAGGTGAGCTTTTGTGATCCGTCTTTGTCCGTCAGTCCGTCCGTTCACATTTGTTCGTAAACACTCTAGAGGCTACATTTCTTGTCCAATCTTCATGACACTTGGTCAGAAGCTTTGTCCCAATTAAATCTCGGTGGAGTTCGAAACTCGGTCATGCCGGGTCAAAAACTAGGTCACTAGGTAAAAAAAAAGAATAACCTTGTAAACACTGTAGAAGTCACATTTCATGCCCAATCTTCATGTAACTTTGTCAAAATGTTTGTCTTAATGATATCTTGGTTGAGTTCAAAAGTGGTTCCGGTCCATAGAAAAACATGGCTGCCAGTAGGTGGGGCAGTTTTCCTTATTTGGTTATTGAGAAACCTTGTAAACACTCTAGAGGCCACATTTCTTGTCTGATCTTCATGAAACATGGTCAGAAGCTTTGTCCCAATGATATCTCAGTCGAGTTCAAAATTGGATCACGCCAGGTCAAAAACTAGGTTACTAGGTCAAAAAAAGAAAAACCTTGTAAACACTGTAGAAGTCACATTTCATGTCCAATCTTCATGTAACTATGTCAAAATGTTTGTCTTAATGATATCTTGGTTGAGTTCAAAAGTGGTTCCCGTCCCTTAAAAAACATGGCCGCCAATGGGCGGGACAGTTTTCCTTATTTGGCTATTGAGAAACCTTGTAAACACTCTAGAGGCCACATTTCTTGTCTGATCTTCATGAAACTTGGTCAGAAGCTTTGTCCTAATGATATCTTGGTCGAGTTTGAAACTGGGTCATGCCGGGTCAAAAACTAGGTCACTAGGTCAAAAAAAGAAAAACCTTTTAAACACTGTAGAAGTCACATTTCATGCCCAATCTTCATGTTACTTTGTCAAAATGTTTGCCTTTAATATATCTTGGATGAGTTCAAAAGTGGTTCCGGTCGTTGAAAAACATGGCCACCAGTGGGCGTGGCAGTTTTCCTTATTTGGCTATTGAGAAACCTTGTAAACTCTCTAGAGGCCACATTTTTTGTCTGATCTTCATGAAACTTAGTCAGAAGATTTGTCCAACTGATACCTTGTTGGAGTTCGAAACTGGGTCATGCTGTGTTGAAGACAAGGTCACTAGGTAAAAAAAAAGAATAACCTTGTAAACACTGTAGAATTCACATTTCATGCCCAATATTCATGTAACTTTGTCAAAATGGTTGTCTTAATGATATCTTGGTCGAGTTCAAAAGTGGTTCCGGTCTGTTGATAGAACATGGTCGCCAGTGGGTGGGGCAGTTTTCCTTATTTTGCTATAGAGAAACCTTGTAAACACTCTAGAGGGCACATTTCTTGTCCAATCTTCATGAAACTTGGTCAGAAGATTTTTCACATTGATACCTT
Organism: Dreissena polymorpha; assembly: GCF_020536995.1. NCBI lineage: Eukaryota > Metazoa > Mollusca > Bivalvia > Myida > Dreissenidae > Dreissena > Dreissena polymorpha. The sequence goes on from NC_068362.1 coordinate 56,781,468, forward strand.
GTAAACACACTAGAGGCCGTAGTTTTGGTCCAATAATGATGATACTTGACCAGGATGTTTTTCTAGATGATATCTATGCAATGTTTGACAGTGGGTCATGTGGGGTCAAAATCTTGGTCAGGCGGTCCAAATCTTACAAAAACCTTGTAAACACATGTAGAATTAGCATTACTTGCAAATGATTACATGCAAAAAACCCATGTAAATAGACAGTACTCAATCAAAATTAATCATGTGCTCACACTGCAAAAGTAAACAGAAGAGAACCAATCTAATATGCTCTAGAGTACTGAATTTTCAATTAAGCAATGAACAAGGCCTTGTAAAAAAAGGTGAGCGAACTAGGGCCATCTTGGTCCTCTTGTTTTATTTTCTTATGTAAACAAATATAAATCTTAATTGATTTTAACTTATACCATTGTTCCATTTACTTCCTAATTATACCCCCACAAACAAAGTCTAAGGGGGTATATAGGAGTGAACATGTCTGTCGGTCGGTCTGTCGTTCGGTCCGTATTAAGTGTCCGCTGATCTCTAAATCAAGTAGTTTTCATCCGATCTTCACCAAACTTGGTCAGAAGCTGTATCTACATGATGTCTAGGCCAAGTTCGAACATGGGCCTTGCCGGGTCAAAAACTAGGTCACGGGGTCACTTATAGGTTTTAAACATTCAGCATGTTGTATTAAGTGTCCGCTGATCTCTAAATCAAGTAGTTTTCATCCGATCTTCACCAAACTTGGTCAGAAGTTGTATCTAGATGATCTTATAGCCAAATTCGGACATGGGCCTTGCCGGGTCAAAAACTAGGTCACAGGGTCACTTAGTGCGTTTTTTAACATTCAGCATGGTGTCCTCTTTCTTATTGAAGTAGTTTTCATCAGATCTTCACCAAACTTGGTCAGAAGTTTTATCTAGATGATCTGAAGGCCAAGTTCGAACATGGGCCATGCCAGATCAAAAACTAGGGCACAGGGTCACTTTTTACACATTGAGCATGGTGTCTGTTCTCTATTTCAAGTACTTTAAATCCGATCTTTACCACACTTGGTCAGAAGTTGTAACTAGATGATGTGTAGGTCAAGTTCGAACATGGGCCATGCCGGGTCAAAAACTAGGTCACGGGGTCACTTAGTGTGTTTTAAACCCCACCATGTTGTCCGCTCTCTAATTCAAGTAGTTTTTATCCAATCTTCACCAAAATTGGTCAGAAGTTGTATCTTGATAATGTCTAGGGCAAGTTTGAATATGGGTCATGCCGGATCAAAAACAAGGTCACATGGTCACTTATTGCGTTTTAAACATCACAATGCTGTCCGCTCTCTAACTCAAGTAGTTTTCATCCAATCTTCACCAAACTTGGTCAGATGTTGTATCTAGATGATGTCTAGGTCAAGTTTGAATATGGGCCATGCCGGGTCAAAAACTAGGTCACGGGGTCACTTAGTGTGTTTTAAACCCCACCATGTTGTCCGCTCTCTAATTCAAGTAGTTTTCATCCAATCCTCACCAAACTTGGTCACAAGTTTTATCTAAATGATCTCTAGGACAAGTTTGAACATGGGCCATTCCGGGCCTAAAACTAGGTCACAGGGTCACTTAGTGCGTTTTTTAACATTCAGCATGGTGTACGCTCTCTAATTCAAGTTGTTTACATCCGATCTTCACCAAACTTGGTCAGAAGTTTTATGGAGATGATCTTAAGGCCAAGTTAGAACATGGGCCTTTCTGGGTCAAAACCTAGGTCAAGGGGTCACTTAGTGCGTTTTAAAAATTGAGCATGGTGTCCGCTGTTTTTTGTGAAGACGACACGCAAAATATTATGTGTCAATGCGGCATTCGGGGGTATTTGTCACGTCTGTGACAAAGCTCTAGTTATGATATAAAGTTGTGCAGGTGCATTTGATTTATATATCTTCAAATTACAAAAGTTATTCCCATCACAAAGTTATTCCATTGTTTAATAAAGAGATGATATTCAATTGTGCTTCATAAATTAACATGCTGCATCAGGGGGTATTCTTCAACATTATTGTGAGAAATTCACAAAAGTTCACTATTCTCTTAAAGTAATTAATATGTTTTCAATTACTAACTTAATAGTTTAATATAAGCCCTGCTAGGTTTTTCTTATACCGAACATTTGAAGTGCAAAAAATCATCATTTTACAGTTTAATTAGTGTTTGTATGTTTTGCTCAAAAGTTCAAAACCATTCATTTAAAGTTCGATTACCGGTTATCGTAACGTTTCGTTTGTGTGCATGCATTAAAATATTTAAATGTATGGTTATTTATTTTTCTTATATAATATGTTTTTATTATAAATCTTTACATGAATGTGTTTTATTTTATGCATCTTATTATGAATGATAACATAGGTAAATATTTTATGAATGATTACCAATACACATGTCTAATATGCAATGTGATATATTTATGTGTTTAAATGTGTTTAAATGGTTTAACAGACATGTTTCAGTGCACTTGTTTTGTACAAAGGAGCCGTGCTCTGTGAAAAGGGGGTTTAATGCCTGTTCGTAAAGTGTTGTCCCAGATTAGCCTGTGCAGTCCGCACAGTCTAATCAGGGACAATACTTTCCTTCTAAACTTAATTTTTGCTAAGAAGAGACTTTTTTAACGAAAAAAAAATCTTTAACGCGAAAAGTGTAGTCCCTGATTAGCCTGTGCAGACTGCACAGGCTAATCAGGGACAACACTTAACGCACATGGATTAAACCCCCTTTTCACAGAGTACGGCCCATATGTTGTTTAAAACAGTTGGATACACATACATTTGATGTAATGTTAAATTTCCCAACATCAAATAAAATGCAGTTCATATCTGATTTAATGCCAAACTTTTGTTACAAGATAACATGTATGATGTTTTGAATGATATGACTCAATAGGAATGTTATGTTACATATGCTTGAGTTAATATGATAATTAAAGTCAGTTGTATTTATTATTCTTGTTCTTTGGTTACTTTATGTGATTTCGCTAACTCAATCAACCCTGATTTTTGGTGCCAACCCTTTTTATCCCCCGCCATAGGCGGAGGGATATTGTTTTGGCGTTGTCCGTCCGTCCTTCCGTCCGTCCAGAGCCATATTTTGGAAGAGCTTTGGCGGATTTCATTGAAACTTGGTATAAGTATATACATTGTATATGGATAAGAGGATGATGCACGCCAAATGGCATTGTACACCATCTGTTAATAATGGAGTTATGGCCCTCTGTATCTTGAAAAATGCTTTTTAATATAAGCTTAGAGCTTTATCTCCATTAACACATGAGCCAGAGCCATGAAACTTGCCATAGTTGTTCTCGATCATCTGGAGGTGCTTCACATTCAACACTCATAATCGTAGGGGGTAAGGTAAAGGTCATACATTGAGGTCCAAGGTCACAAATTTGATGAATTATTCATTATTTAGTAATTCCTTTACTATGCATCAAGGGATTCTGTAACAACATTTTTTTGGCGGGGGATATCAATTCAACGAATTTGCTTGTTATTTTTGTATTCCAGATGGAGTATTATATAATAATGTTTGCTTCATTTGATCATAATTTATTCTTCTAGCAAAGGTGAATTTTACATAGAGATTTAGGAGATTTCTGACATTGAGCATGGTTAGTAAGTTGGAAATAAATTGTGCATGGAACACAATTGTTACAAGTAGAAAATACGCCGAGCAACCTATATTTAGAAACCAACAATAAGAATAAGAAGGAAATACAACAAACAGAAATTTAAATTATTATTATAATTAAATATGGAATTAAACGTTTGATATCAATTCCAAATGACTCTGGATATATTATTATTAGAAGGTTTTTGAAATTGACACATTTTGCTTGGTTTGCTCACGAAATTTCATTACCATGTTTATGCTATTGTAGGTATGTAATGCCATTGGTTGTTCCGTGCATACTTGCTTTGTAAGCATTATGTAAGATGTGCTCAAAATAAGATTGAGTGAGTCTTTTTAGCTCACCTGATTGCTCAGGTGAGCTTTTGTGACCGGTCTTTGTCCGTCGTCCGTCCACATTTGTTTGTAAACACTCCAGAGACCACATTGATTGTCTGATCTTCATGAAACTTGGTCAGAAAATTTGTCCAAATGATATCTCGATCGAGTTCAAAACTGGGTCATGCTGGGTCAAAAACTAGGTCACTAGGTCAAAAAAAGGAAAAAACCTTGTAAACACTGTAGAAGTCACATTTTATGCCCAATCTTCATGTAACTTTGTCAAAATATTTGCCTTAATGATATGTTGGTTGAGTTCAAAAGTGGTTCCGGTCCGATGAAAAGCATGGCCGCCAGTGGGCGGCGCAGTTTTCCTTATTTGGCTATAGAGAAACCTTGTAAACACTCTAGAAGTCACAATTTTTGCCCAATCATCATGAAATTTAGTCAAAACATTGGTTTTATTGATAACTAGGACGAGTTCGAAAATGGTCCAGATCGGTGAAAAAACATGGACGCCAGTGGGCGGGGCATTTTTCTCTATATGTATATAGTGGAAACATGTGAACTTTCTAGAATTCACATTTTTGGCCCAATTTTCATGAAATTTGGTCAAAATGATTAATTATATGTTGATTGAGTTCAAAAGTTGTTCTGGTCCGTTGAAAAACATGGCCACCAGTGGGCGGGGCAGTTTTCCTTATATGGCTATAGAGAAACCTTGTAATCACTCTAGAAGTCACTTTTTTTTTGCCCAATCATCATGAAAGTTGGTCAAAACATTGGTTTTATTGCTATCTCGGACGAGATTGAAAAGGGTCCAGATTGGTGAAAAAACATGGACGCCAGTGGGCGGGGCATTTTTCTCTATATGTATATAGTAAAAACATGTGAACACTCTAGAAGTCACATTTTTGGCCCAATTTTCATGAAATTTGGTCAGAACATTGTTTCCTTGATACAAGAGTTGAGTTCGAAAATGGTTCCGGTCAGTTGAATAACATGGCTGCCGGGGGGGGGGGGGGCATTTTTCTTATATTTATATAGTAAAAAAAGCTTGTGAACACTCTAGAAGTCACTTTATTTGCCCAATCATCATGAAACTTGGTGAAAAGATTGGTTTTATATATATATCTCAGATGAGTTTGCAAATGGTCCCGATCGGTCAAAAAACATGGCCACCAGGGGTGTGGGGCAGTTTCCCTTATGTGACTAGAGAGAAACCTTGTGATCCAACACTATAGAAGTCACATATTTTGCCTAATCATCGTGAAACTTAGGCAATACATTGGTTTTATTGATTTCTTGGACAATTTGAAAAATGGCTCAGATCAGTAACACACTTTTTACCTCAACTGATTGCTCAGGTAAGGTTTTAGGATTGGTCTTTGTCCGCCTTCCGTCCGTCCACATTTGGTTTGTAAACACTCTAGCATTGACATTTCTCAAGCATTTTTTATCAAAGTTGCTGAAAGATCTCAGTCAAGTATGATAATGAGCAAAATCACATAATAAATGCCATAATTATTGCCCTTAGATTGTCAAAATTTTCATTATATTATTCAAAATCCATGTAAACACTGTAGAGGTCACAATTTGGTTTCAGATTTTATGAATCTTGGTCATATTTATTTTTGTAAGCAAAGTTTGATGTTTGGTTAGGGAGGTCAACTCAAAATATAGGTAACCAGGTCAAATCTTACAATAATAAAAACACTCCGTGCGCCAGAGTTTTGGTTCAATAATGATGAAACTTGACCAGAATGTTTGTCTGGGCAATATCTAGGTAAAGATTGACATTTGGTAAAGATTGAATGAACTGACTCCTCACAGGTGAGCGAACTAGGGCCATCTTGGCCCTCTTGTTATATTAGCTATATTTTTTTGCTATTATATATATATATTCACAGTTATATTATGATGTAATATAAGATCAAATAGGTCATTGTGATTTATTAGGAAGGGGTAGAGGCCTATTGTTTTGTATGTGTACATTACAAGGAATGCTGATTAATTAATAATTTAATATGACAAAGAATTGATTAACAAATTTCAACCTGTGCATCTTAATCAATTTTATTAGCAACCATCAAAATTAGTTGGAATTAATATAAGTTGACATTTAACGACAAGTACAAAATTCAATTTTCTTTTTGTAATATTGACGGATCATATTAAATGTACAAGTGGTTGTTTTTGTTCTCGTATTAAATGCCATATGCTTATTTTATTTAATGTACTTATTTATTTTTAATATTTAAATATGTGTCTGTATGTTAATGTAATTGTTTTTATTTAATACATGTATTTATTTATTATGACATGTATATATTTGACATCATTTTTCGTTGTTATACATGCCGCTGTTAGAGTATATAAAATGCTAATAAGATTAAAAAAAATGTATCTGTGTTTTGCTTGAATTATCTGAAAGTATCCATTCAAACATGTTTTATTAACATAGCAACCACCGACCTTTAAACGGTGAATGGATAGAGCTTTACTTTGTGCACACCGACATTCGAAACATTGCAGACGTGTGTGTTTGTAAGACAATAAACAGATATTCTACAAACTCAATTGTAAAATTTGATGTCACCACGTACAGTACACGTATATGCACTTAAAAATAATTGTCGATGCAGTGCTGTTTATTTACCAATAACCGAGGATTTGAAGATGAAACGTTGATGACATCAACCAGGACTTGATCGGAATTTATTCAAATTGCAAAATTCTGTATTCCTTCACATTTTTCAATTATCAATAATCGAGGTCGCTATCATCAAAAGTTTGCACCAATCTGATCTGATCTGACCGAAATGAATGGTACCAAATAACTGGCGAACATTCGCTGTGCATTACTTAATAAGAAATGAGTGGTACCGAATAACTGGCGAATGTTCGCGGTGCATTACTTAATAAGAAATGAATGGTACCGGGTAACTGGCGAGTGTTCGCTGTGCACAACTTCATAAGAAATGAATGGTTCTGAGTAACTGGCGAACGTTCGTTGTTCATTACTGAATAAGAAATGAATGGTACCGAGAAGCTGGCGAGGTTCGCTGTGCATAACTTAATAAGAAATGAATGGTACCGGGTAACTGGCGAAGGTTCATTGTGCATAACTTAATAAAAAATGAATGGTAACAAATATCTGGCAAACGTTTATTGTGCAGAATATAATAAGAAATTAATGGTACCGGGTAACTGGAGAAGGTTCATTGTGCATAATTTAATAAGAAATGAATGGTACCGGGTAACTGGCGAAGGTTCATTGTGCATAATTTAATACGAAATGAATGGTACCGGGTAATAACTTGCAAAGGTGCAAAGGTTCATTGTGCATAATTTAATACGAAATGAATGGTACTGGTCACCTGGCGAACGTTCGATGTGCATAACTTAACGCATTGCAGTAAGTGTTACCTTTTGTAAAGTCTTATGTATGATTTACAGCTAAATCAAGATGACCAGTAAATCTCTCTCTCTGTCTCTCTCTGTCTCTCTGTCTCTCTCTGTCTCTGTCTCTCTCTGTCTCTCTCTTTCTCTCGCTTTCTCTCTCTCTCTCTCTCTCTCTCTCTCTCTCTCTCTCTCTCTCTCTCTCTCTCTCTCTCTCTCTCTCTCTCTGTCTGTCTCTGTCTCTGTCTCTGTCTGTCTCTGTCTCTGTCTGTCTCTCTCTCTGTCTCTCTCTCTCTCTCTGTCTCTCTCTGTCTCTGTCTGTCTTTCTCTCTCTCTCTCTCTCTCTCTCTCTCTGTCTCTGTCTCTGTCTCTGTCTCTCTCTCTCTCTCTCTCTCTCTCTCTCTCTCTCTCTCTCTCTCTCTCTCTCTCTCTCTCTCTCTCTCTCTAATACATAAACAGCTCCCAAATGTTAAATGTCGTACATATTGTGTCCATAAGGATTGCTGACTGTTCGTATGTATGAGTACTTGCTTATAATATATTTCCGAAACATGAAAAACTGCATTTCCGCAATAACGTAATTGAAACGACGTTTAAAATAAATTGTAAGTACAGCATTTTTCTTAAAAAGGTTAAACATGTCAAACACATGTTTCTGCATTGTTAACATTTCACCACGTTTGACAAAACATAAATAAGACAGCATAAACAGGTAGCATGAGCGCAGTTATTGGCCTTCCGCAACACGTTAATGAAAGAATGCCTGTTCTTTAAATTGACCTGATTTTAGCGGGTCATTTTTGATATCGTCTTTGAAATACTCGTACGTTATAAGCATTACAGGGTGCAGAATCAACAGGGGCTTACACACGGGCTGGACAGATTGTAAACACACTGTTCAAAACTTTATTTTTGCAACTATCTCAAGTTATTGAAATACATTTGCAAAAAACTTTAGTGCATAAAAGACAGTTTTTTTTTTGCAGTTTGTGCCGATATCTTAATGTAAATGAATTAATCCTTGAATACGTCTGAAATCGGTGACAAAATTTCACCATGCGTGATACATAAACGTATCATGAATGCAGTAAAAAAAATTTTTTTTACAATAACACATGCTTATTAGATAAAGTAATTCTGGTGTATTCACATTGCCATAAGCAGTATAAAAATCTGTCATTTATGCACTAGTTAAAATTCTTAAGAAAAATTGTTTTAAAAAGTTATTTAAAACAAGAAATATCTTTAAAAAAGATATACGGCGTTGATAGTTCAATGAATGAGATCAAGGATAGCGAATGTCTTTTTCTGTGCAGTTCTTAGCTGCATCACACGCAGTACGGGATGTTACGCGGAGTTTTCGCGGCTTATTAAGCATGTAGCAATATGTAATAATGTAAAATATTTATACAAAAATACATTATTACGTATTGCTTGTCATAAACCTATAGTTACGAAACAGAAAACCAAAAGAAGAATGGAAGTGAAATTTAAACATATGAGTCAACCGCCACAAGCGAAGTATCCGTACATATTTTAAATATTTATACGCGCGTTCTTCGAACAAACCTGTTTTAGTGGTTTGTCGGGCATTGCTATTTGATTCGATTATTAACAGTATCGAGAATCATCGCGCTCATGCTTAATACATTAGTCAATATAGTGGAATAATTCTTGTTAAATTAATTAAAAATAATATTTATCATGGCATTGTTGGAAACAAATTAAGAATCTATTATTGACATACCATAATAATATCGCTGAATATCTTCATTTGACATCTTTTTGGTGTAAAGAAAATTCCAATTCACCTAGTTCACGGATAGCGTCTGTATCATATTATAAAGATTCTTTTACTAGCTGCGAACTCAGGTCAGCACATAAGCGTATTCGAACATGCAGCTATGACCTGTAAATAAACCACACACTAACCGCAAACTGACCCGTGATATCTCGCGGGTTGAGATGCAATGCATGTTAACATGTTGACAGGAATATGGAAGTCAGTACTAAATATGAGAAAATAGCCTTTAAGTATAAACGATGTTGCCTCTGAAAATAAAAGGTGCACGCACAAACTGTATTGATGTCGAGATTGAGTGTAAAACTGTTCTATCTATTAAGCCTTTTCATAAGAGATAAAAATGTTTCATGCTGAACACGCAGTAAAACAGTGTTACAAAGACGCGGACATGTTTCCAATGTTCCGGTGGAATGCTCAAATCAGCCTATGGGATAAATGAAGTCTATTCATTCTGAACTAGCCGCGGGAAGTTTTATTTTAATTTTATTGGACAGTTACAAAGGTCAGGTAAGGTGAAAAGCTGGCGTATACAGCTTCGCCGAAAAACACCACTAACCGGTGTGTTTAATCCATTAACGTTAAATTGAGAACCCCACAAAGTAGCGAATCTCCACGCAGAGTTGTCGTTCCATGCTCTCACATACAACCTCTGCCATCACAAGAAAATCCTACCAGATTCGGTAGGATGTTATTTTATTTTTTTTAAGTATTATATTATGAAAAGGAATATCATCTTATTTTATATTTTGAAAATAGTGTATAAGTTTAGGTTCATAATAAAAAAAAATACTTTAATTAAAAAAGTAAAAATAACTGTTGACAGATTTAAAAATAACCGTTGATACTGTAAGACGCCCACGTGGTTCGACTATTATTACTTAGTTGGTAATAACGGCAGGGAGTTTAGATCATTATACATATATGGCTCTTATTTTCCGGTTAAACATTAAACTCTTGTTTTAACAAAGGAAACAATTATCCGGCACGTTCTTTTTCGGCATTGTTTTCTATGACGTTGTAACTGTAAGACGCGATTATTGTATCACGTGGCTCAGCTATCATCACGTGGTTGTGTATGATGGCAGGGATTTGATCCAACTATGCTGGTTCCAGTCAAATCTCTGCGCGGAGGTTGCAAAGTAGCGTGATCCTGCACCCTGATTACCCGTTATCGACTTAACCAAATGCATGCTGGGTAATTTGTCGTCTGCTAAAATGTCGTCTGCTGAATTTCTTAAATTAGCATTTTCTTCGATTTTTTTTTGAAAGAATACTATCAGAATAGCAAACAGTTTGGATCCAGATGAGACGCCACGTTCTGTGGCGTCTCATCTGGATCCAAACTGTTTGCAAAGGCCTTCAAAATTCGGTTCCAGCACTGTAAGGGTTAACCAAAGATCTATCATTCAACCATGCCTGAGGCGAAATTACGTCTAAGCCTAATTGTATTTTGTGGATTGCCGATAACAAGCACGGATTTCTCTCAGTCACGTAATTGTTTTAACAACTGCGTTTACAACTGTTACAACAAAATAAAATAAAATACATGTCCAAAAGAGGTAACTGAACACTTGCGACATCAATTATGTTAAAATACCAAAAACACTCTGTATAGCCACACGAGTGCATTTTAACAATTCGTAGTACCGTGCATTTTCATATACTTACACATTGTTGTACATTACTTACATACATATCAGCCTTCGGCTTTTTGACAATACTTTGTGTTCTTTATTTACCCGTTTTCAATATTACGTTAACGGGTAAATAAAGAAAACAAAGTATTTTAACAAGGGGAAAGAACATAAAAAGGAAAAAAGTAAAGCATATTAAATTACAAGTTAAGAGTGACAAACATTCCATGTATGTTTATGATTAATTATAATGCGTGTTAGTTTGTCGACGTGTGATGAACTCTGAATCCTGACAAGCGTTCGTCAGTTAAATTCGTGAAAAAAGGATCTGGTTCGCTCTGTTGTCCGTGACTCGCAAACGTTCTTAGTGCGAGCTGCACTTCGGTTCGATCTTTGGAAAACGGACACCAAATAACTACGTGTTGCCAGGGACCTATACGTTTGTATAGGTCCCTGGTGTTGCGTAATACGTCGCAGCGTTTAAGAAACAATGAAAAGCGTATGATTTGACTAGATAAAGATGATTTTATTTAATATAAATATACTTCGTTTCTACACAAATCTTAAAACATTCAATTTAAAACCCTTTGACATGCCATAATGAGACACACACAATGTTCTTTGATTCATTTGCGACACGCCTTCATTCGAGGTCATGGTTGTGTGGCACTTTCAAACTCTGGATCGCGTGCGAAAAGAACGCAATCTTAAGTGCAATGACGATGCTTTTGCGGAAAACGAGTGGCCATAACATAACACCGTACTATGGCACTGCTCAATTATATGAAGGCTCAATTTAAACTGCAACGTGTTGTTTGTTTCTGATTGCTTAATTTGAATACGTTAAAAGAATTAGGATGTTAATGAAAGATAAAAATGCGCGTGCACAACATTCTTCTCCTTTGTTTCTCTTCATTGTATAAATGCCGACATAGTTTGGCGGTGCAGTAAAAATAAGGATCGTGTTCAAAGACAAATAATGGACTCACAGTAAGTAATTGCATGTAGATAGTTTTCATTAGTGTTTGTTGGTGCCTTAATTGCTATGGCATCTTGCAGCCTACAATTCGTACCTCTATCATAATAATAATAATAATAATAATAATAATAGTAAAGTAATGCAGTCGAAATCCATTTGCGAATAACTGAGTTATGGCAATTTTTGACTTGAATATAAGAACGCTTTTTTTTTGTATTTAACCACATCTTTGAACTGCTTTAACATATTTTTTTGTAACTTAATATGAGTGTAAACATGGATAAGGGGATGATGCATATTTAATTTTGACACAAACCATTAATCAATAATGGCGTTTCAGCCATGTTTGAAATTAATATACCCTTACAAAATTGATTTCTTTATCTGTGTCTCAAATATCATATTTGCCACAGCCACGTTTACCATAGTTGTTCTTAATATTTTGAGGCTGAGTCACATGCAAGACCCATAACCCAAGATCAAGGTCACCCATTGAGGTCAAAGATCACAAAGTTTAGGAATTATCTACAACGACTTATTGAGCCTACCACGACTGGTCTTTATCAGCTCAAGTTCCGCTCAAAAGCATCTCGGGTGATTCTTAATATATAAAACAAAGTATCTGCGGTAAGGAAAATGCATTTAAAACAGCATCGTCGGGTGCCTATAAGCATGTTTTCCGTACCTGGGTTATATCGTAGTTCACTTAAGAGTACCCTGGGGACTTTAAAGTAGTACCTGAGCCGACAAGGACCGATATAACGCTTAATTTGCCATACAGACCTACAACATCCTTTATTTCAGAGAATGGTCCAACAAATGGCTAGTGTTCATTGTCGTCTGGGTGCAGTTCACGACCCAGCTCGGCCTCTGTTTCTCGCTAGGCGCTCTCTTCCTGGACTTTCAGCTAGCGTTTGGAGCGAGTCGCTTGCAGACGGCGCTTGTACAGTCAATCATGATAGGTGTCGTGCTGTCTCTGTGTAAGAAAACGAGCTCCCTTTTTTGTGGTGATTGATAGGAAATAAAAATGTATCCTGCTTAATTATGGCTTCTTTAGATGTAATATCGCTTTTATAATATGGTCAGCGCGACAGTTCTAGTCCTTTTAAACATGTTTGCTTAAGTTTCGCTGGCTAAATCTCACTATGAGTTTCATGGGCATAATATGTTTATAATATGTTTGCATGTATTATACTAGTACAATATTTACTATTATTACTACTACTACTTTCGCTGCTGCATTCGATAATTCTACTTCTGCTTCAATTGCAACGGCTTTTAATACAGATTCGACTATCCATACTTTTATTCATAATTACTACCACATAGTTATTAGTATCATACCTAGTTTTGCCACAATATCACTACTTTTCTTCGATCACCATTCTATCAATCCTACAAAATTGTTATTTGACGCCTTCTACCACCACTACACCATTACGAATACTACCTTACCGCATCGCTGTTCCGTTTTCTACCATTTCAGCGGTGTTCAGTGGTTTCTGCATCCGGAGATACGGCCTCTTCAAGGTACTACTATGTCCCGCTCTGCTCTCCCCTCTGGGTTTAATGACGTCATACGCTGCTACCGAGATCTGGAACATTTACATCACAATTGGCGTCATTGCTGGTTAGTGTTAGTTATGTATAAAACGATGATAACAATTAGGTAATAAATGGTGTTTGTGTTTTAAGGAATATCAGCAACAACAAAAACTTGAGACTGCAATAGATCCGGATTCATAAATGTAATATTCAACAAGGACACGCGACAACGACCCTCATTTTTAATAAAACTCTTCTTGTCAAATACTACCAAAAACTTTGTTCAAATGGAACGTGTGGTTGCTCGTTTCTCGTTAATTAATGCATTGATTTACGCGCTTCGACCACACATGGCAACAAGCGACATTAAATATGTCCCTAACCGGAATCCGTTATGAACACAACGAAATGTGTTTCTATTACATTTGTATGTGTCTTGCAGGCATAGGCATGACCTGCACGCAGACCGCCAGCTTTACCGTGGTGAGGCAAGCGTTCCGAGGGAGACAGATGATGTTGTGTCTTAGTATCCTCTCCACGGGGGCAGGCATTGGAGGCACGTTCTATCCTTTCCTTCTGACATTTCTGGTGCAAAGACTCGGGCTGCAGATGACGCTACTCTCCATTGGCGTGTTTTTCATGACGTCATCGCTTTTGCCGCTTCTTATTCGATGCCATGATATCAAGTACGCGGAAACTAGAGAATCGGATGACCCTGAAAAAGGACCATACACTATTACCAAAAATACGAGTGGTACAGAATCAGAACCTGAAAGCGAACCATACAGTATTACCATAAATACGAGTGGTATAGAATCAGAACCTGAAAATGGACCATACATTATTACCAAAAATACGAGTGGTACAGAATCAGAACCTGAAAACGGACCATACATTATTACCAAAAATAAGAGTGGTTTAGAATCAGAACATGAAAACGGACCATACAATATTATCAAAATTACGAGTGGTTTAGAATCAGAACCTGAAAACGGACCATACACTATTACCAAAATTACGAGTGGTTTAGAATCAGAACCTGAAAACGGACCATACATTATTACCAAAAATACGAGTGGTATAGAATCAGAAGCTGAAAACGGACCATACACGATTACCAAAAATACGAATGGTGTGGAACCAGAACCTGAAAACGGACCATACACTTTTACCAAAAATACGAGTGGTATAGAATCAGAACCTGAAAACGGACCATACACTATTACCAAAAATACGAGTGGTGTGGAATCAAAACCTGAAAACGGACCATACCCTATTACCAAAAATACGACTGGTGTGGAATCAGAACCTGAAAACGGACCATACACTATTACCAAAAATACGAGTGGTATAGAATCAGAACCTGAAAACGGACCATACATTATTACCAAAAATACGAGTGGTGTGGAATCCGAACCTGAAAACGGACCGTACACTGTTACCAAAAATACGAGTGGTGTGGAATCAGAACCTGAAAACGGACCATACACTATTTCCAAAAATACGAGTGGTGTGATATCAGAATCTGAAAACGGACCAAACACTATAACCAAAAATACAAGTGGTGTGAAGCCAAAAGGAAAAGATAACATCATTAAAGCATCAACTCAAATTGCTATATGGGCGGATATAAAATCAATTATCAGTCTAGAATATATTATAATTGTTTTAGGATCAGACTTTATTGTTGCTTCTATAAATGGTTCAATCATGGCACTGCAACTTGACCTGATGAAATCAAAGAACGTAGACGTGTCCTGGTCCAATATGGTGTTCATCGTACGAAGCGTGACCGTCATAGTCTCATCGCTGCTACCCGGCCTTGGTAAACAATTTGGTATCAGCGTTAATGTTATCTTAGCGATGGCTGCTGTGATCGGTGCAGCCGGGTACCTGCTAGTTCAACTCTCTTCAGGGCATGTGTCGTTTTTGGTCGCAAATGGTCTGGTGGGAACTACTCTAGGAGCCAGTTTGCCGGCGTCGATGATCGCCATGAAGATGGTGCCCATAGAACATATGCCGGTAGCTTCCGGTCTGATGACTTCCGGGGTCGGAGTGCTGTCGGCCGCGTCCGGGCCGTTGTTCGGTAACTAATTTTGTTAATTTAGCATGTTCCAGTATTTAGCAAATCAAACTAAAGTAGTCTTTCGAATACTGATGCCGAACAAACGATTTATTTTGTGGGATCATGACGTTCTATTAAGTAACGTTACTTTTTAAAGTAGAGCTACCTATGAAAGCGCCCCTTTGTAAGTACGGGTGTAACTGCATTTTTATAGGTTTGGCATATTGAGCATAAATGTAATATCTGATCTATATTTCGGGTTGCTTTATTTGTTTCAAACTGTTCACAGCATTTATTCGGGAATCGACGGGTAGCTACGATATAGTGCTCTACCTGATAGCGGCCATCCACTGTGCTGCGGCACTCGCCTTTCTGGGAGGCTTGCTCGTGAAAAACCGGAAGATGGATAACAGAAGTGACCTCGTCATAACGAGGCTGTAACACACGGTCATTGCACGCAATTTCATTATAATTCCTTCGTCAGGTTATACGCTGTTTGTTTTTGATGATTTGTGTGTTCTTCTTCGTGCACGTTTAATCTTTCATCTTTTATGCTTCTAATGTGGCTTGACTATGGCTCAGTAAAAAAAGTGAACAACAACACTTAAATGACATTGGAAAGACATCATTTCTGAAAAAGAGTTCTGTATTAAAAAGGTTATCTTTTGAGGAAAGTATTAAGCGACATTTCTTGATTATTGCTTGTAAAACAATTATGATTTTAATAATGATTATAGCTAGGCGCATATCACCAGTTTTTATTGATTACTATTGTTGATCTTATTAAACAAATGTTAAAAAAATATGATAAATAAATGCACAGAAATGGAAATCATGTTTATTTTAAATAAAATCATCACATTGATCAAAACTGTGGCCTGTAGAGTGCTAATGAGCAGAAACCATGACGACGCACTGCACACAACAGACGCCGTACATTGACTTATCACAAAAGCTAATGTTTGAAACTTTTGTGTTCAGATAAGCTATAACGCTAAAAAATAAACAACAACAGTTTATGTTAAATTCATTTTCCATTTCATCATATACACCCCCTGTACGTCGATAATTCGAACTGAAGAAAAAAAATGTCGGCCGAAACTGAAACTGAAAGGTAGGTGATTATTTTATCATTTCTGCTAATTTAGTAACTATAAGGACGTAATTGTTTTACACATGTGATAATGAATGTCTGATACACACATGCGTTGTGAGTTTTGCAATTATTTAATAGTTTTCTAGTAAAAAAACGGTAAATTTGTCTTCGGAAAATGCTAATTTTCATGAAATGTGACCAATGTGTTGAATTATTTACACGTTAATTGACAAAAGAGCGAACGAAACTGTAACAGAGGTATGCATGAATGTCCTTACAGAGGTATGCATGAATGTCCTTAAAATTTAACTTTTAACACCTAGTTTGTTTCTGTGTTAAAATCATGTTGTTGCAGAACGGGTATAAAAGTTAATGGATAAATCCAAACTGAAAATTTCTGTGGATAATAACCAAACTCAAAATGGATAATGCACAAACTGCGATGTATTGAACATGTTTTCCAAAAACAGGTTGGATAATATTCTTTGAAAACAACTATTTATAACCAAAAACACGATGTGTATAATGGTATTTAAAAAATACTTTCAACGAACATCAACATTCATTTATTTGTTATTAGTGAAATCAATTTCAACGGAACTTGCATATATATACAATTGAGATTAGAAGCAAAACTAGACTGTTAACAGCCCTGCATTATCATTTTAAAGAGAAAACTCTCTCCTACTTCTTGTACTGTACTTATACTATACAGAGTTACGTTTTCTTATCTGCTTAAAATGATAATTCAGCCAAAAAAGAAAAGGAGCTTTGATATTGTATTGCAATACATCTCAATAAGTAATTGTGAAATTAGAAATAAAATATCATTCTGTTGACAGACTAAAGCACAATAAGCATGCGAAATTTGCATTCCACGTACACAGAGATGCCATAACACGTGCTCCATGTCATTTTGGATAGCATGAAAACCATAGAAATTTTAAAATGCCCCTACTTATTATTTAATCACTTGATTTAAAGGGATTCGAGTCGAAGCTGCATGTTAAAGTGGCATTTAAAGGACTCTGTAGAATAATGACATCTGTAGTTTTCCATTATCTTCTTTTTTACCTGAAAAGAAAACAAAATCGTTTTATTATGATGATTGTTTAACAATGTGCTAACATGCTTTTGTTGCTAGCAATTAAATAAATCTCGAAATATTTTACAAGTGTGTTCATTTTATATAGATCTTTACATAAAGACAGCTTGCAGTTTGGTCATTATCCATCTACTTCCTAATGTTAGTTTAGAATTATCCATACACTAGTTAGGCCATTATCCAATTTGTATATTCTTGTCCCAAACAAATACAAATATATTGCGTTTTCGAGCATTTACGACAATCAGATTTGTTACATACATATATGAAAGATTAATACACAAGTTCAAGCATTAAAACATTAAAAACATTCGATTATAATTGTTTTTTGGCCTAAAACTTTCGACAATTTCATTTACTTTTTCCAGATTTTCAAATATATTCATTTTATTTCGACGTAATTGTTTTTAATTGCAATGGGTTTATTGGCGCATTGTATCCGGCAATTAACATTTTATTAAAATGAAACGTTTATTATGTCACAACTTACCATATATAAACGTGTTCTTAGAAATAAATGACTGGAGTCTTAATTTTTGTCGCCATTATTTTCTTCAGTTTGAATTACTCAGTTTGGATTATCGACGTACAGGGGGTGATATAGCGTCTACAGAATACTTCAAAAAGCTGAATGATAATGCAAAAGTATTTACACGATTTATTTGTTACTGTTTCTCATTGCAAATATAGCATGTTTTCAGGTCTTTAAAAGCAAAATAATGAACAAAAAACGATGTAACATTGTGAAAAAATCGTGACTGTTTAAAAAAGTGAGCGGGTCTCAGAAAAATGGAAAAATCTTTAGTACCATAAGTAACCCAGAGGATACTCTGAGCGTTGTAATCACGTGTATTGTAAACGCATGAGATGTTCGTTCTTAACCGAGCGGGTGTGCAGCCATATGGCACGTAAACTGTTCATTTGCGATCTCATGTACCCCGAAGTCTTCAAGGGGAATAGATCTGTAGTTGAGTTGTGTATGGTTCAGTGTGGTAGCAACGCCTTCCATACTTCTTTTTTACATGTTTGAAGGAGCTCAATCAAGATTAACATTACGGCAGAGCTATAAGAAGCACACACATAATCTTTTCCTTGCGGGTTTTCTTTCTTACACTATTTCGACTGATTGAATGCATGCTATAAAACATGACTTGGCAACGTTATTTACGCATAATTTGATTTGTTTTAACATTTAGATGAGCAGTAAGTAGAGTTGGTCGTTTAGTTTGATACATGACTTGGCAATGAAATCTAAAAATAAGGTTATCTTTCACCACTAAATGAGAAGTTTGTAAAGCTAACAGTTTGGCTTCACATGTCGACTTAATTAATTATTAAAGCATACGAACGCCTGTATTTGTGTGGGTATTTCATTAAAAAATGATGTCTGTAAAACATTACATTATAGAAAATATAATTGGTTTTCGTATTATTATACGACACAGATTATGAACTATCAGAGAAGTTACGCGCTCTCGATTCATTTTATTAAGAGAGGCAAATCCTACAGAATTCTATATCGGAAATGTGAAAAGTATCAAGTTGTGTTTGTTTCATGTTGTACATTTTTATCCTATAACTGATATTTTAGTTAAAAATATTTAAAACACTCGTTTAGGCAATATAAAGAATACTGCCGGAACTTAAGTGGAACTCTGAACGATCACGAAATTCCCATTGACATCACAATCTATGGAACGACTCTAAGTACGAAATTTTAGAACACACGTTTTAGCCATGGATATATTATATTTTTTAATACACATATTTCTATAGAATATTCACATTTAAATTTTTAAATATATAAGATAAATATGTTTTTAGAACCATATATATTGATAATTTACATATTATTTATTATAGTAATATATAGATATGACTGTATCGAACATACGTACACATATTCACTTCACGAAAATATACAAATTGAAATTGCAATGATTGACACGTCATATGTGACATAATACATTTTCGTTTATTCATTGGCCGTTTATACACTAGCGACACGCTTTTACAAAATTTCGGTGTTTATTGTTGTTGGGCACATTAAAACTCTTGGTCACGTGCGCAAGAACGCGATTTTAAGATAATATCATTAGTATGACACCGCTCAATTATATGTTGGCCAAATTCGAATTGTACCCTAAAGTGTGTCTTTTGTTTCTCATTCACATGAAGTCTTCAATTATTTCCTTATTTGTAATATTTGTGTACTTGAATTTCACATCACAGACGTGTTCAAAATATAATTCTAATTTATACAACTCATTCGGTGTACCTCTCTTTTCTTCTTGTCAATCGCTCTGATGGACACGTCGGCTCTCTGCGCAAAGGTAGCTGTGCGCGTCGGTTCCTTCAGGCTGCCGTGGGGTTTCCCTCGCGTCGTGATTTTCTCCGCCTCGATATGGCGCCTGTGGACATGTCTAGTGGACAGGACTGCGGCAAGTGTTATGTTGTCATGCTTCCAGTCTGATATGGTAACTTGTATGACTGGCCAGTCTTTAATTTGGTAAATAGGTGGTTCATGTTGTTGACGCCTGTCTGCGTCGTGAATCTGAGCATCTGCTCGGAAATTGAGAGCATGTAGTCGGGGTCGTTTCCTTTGTATAATGGCTGCTGCTGCAGACACTTTGTATGTTGTTTTGTTCGTGATCTTTGCTTTTTTTGCAGGTGGTTTACACTTCTTTTATAGTGTCTTCATTTGCTATATGGTCTGCGGCAAGTATGTTGCAGTGAAAAGGGACCCATTGCTTCCCGACAATGTGCACTTTTCAAAGGCAAACCCGAGGCAGATGACAGGTCGGCAAGTTCTTTATCGCTGGCAGTGTCGAGCGCCTCTATGACTGACTTTGCGCCGCTTAAACGTTGTTGAACTTAAGCCTTGAAGTTAGGTTCAACCTTCGTATGGCAGGTAACTGTTAATGAAATCAATGATTTAAACTAAACACTAAAATAACTCGAACACTTCATTAAATATAATAACGTTTAATGGAATATAAATAAATAGCGATGCATGCAACTTACCTTCTTAAGGCAAGTGTGAGAAACTGAAGAAATGAATTACAATAAATGGTGAAGTAACTTAAAAAGTACATATGATAATTATATCAGTTCTGTTATGTAGTGGGTAAAGAGTAAAAAGAACTTATACTGTATTGCTGTATGAGATTTTATAGGGACGCGGTTGAGTGTCTGCTTTGGAACTGGGATGGTCCGGGTTCCATACCCACTGTTAGGAGTTTTCTTGCTGGGATACATATATTTTTAATTACAATATATACGAATCATTAATATGCTTAGCGACAAGCTGAGATAATGCTTTTGAGAAAGGAGACAATCTTATCAGTGAAAGTAACACAGTAAAACATAGCGTTCACCCCCTTACATATCTGCTGCGAACAATTCATGATAGAATGTTCTAAATTGTGCGTGTTCCTTCCCACAAATCTTATCTCAAAGAGACTATTTTTACTAAATAACATACATGTACGAACTTAAAGCACACATGACACAATATTTTATATGATATGCTTTATGATATAATCTCAAATTACGTTTTTTTTTAAATTTGTTTTTAAACTATAATATCATTTGTCAATATAAGTAATTATCATGAAGGCAGAATCTCTTAACACATTTACGATTGTATTACTGCGTTTCGAATTGTACAAAGTGACCTTTTTCATGGTTTAAATGCACATATTGTTTTGGATAATTGCACAGTTTACATAAATTTTGCTGTGTTGAATATGCATTTGTTTTCCTGTGTAAGTAAAAAAAAACACGAAGAGCGACGTACCGCCCCTATTAACTGAAATACACACAACGGAACACATTAATTAAACTTTAGATCTATACTTGCAACTAAGACCCAAGTATCTAAATAGGATCTAAATAGGATTAATATTCATATAAAGGAGGGTATGGATAAATCATATCTCTACACACATTAAATGTAATTGAACGACAGGAATGTTGAAGATATAAGGTTTGATGTACATACGCAGGAATACTTTGATGCTACGGTATAATCACTTTGCTGGTGAGAATGCGCATACAAAGAAAATAGTTTTAGGTGATACATTAGCATTCACATCACACATTTCAATTATTGCAATCTAAACAGATCCTCGAAAATCATATCTTTTAAGCGACTAAACGTATGAAGATTTACTTATTTAATCTGATTGTGAGAAGTCATCATATGATTCACATCTAGTGCGATTTGTTGCGTGCGTACACTTTGATGATTCCCCCATGACATATTAATTAATGTGTTTCTTGTGCGTTCTTAACTTAAAACGAGGGCAATTTATTTTCATATGAATGGCATATCTACATTTTCCTTAAAGATAAAGTGAAATGAAACGACTCTGTTTCGTTCCATATTGATAACGGTTCCTCCCATTCTCACGTTATCATAAGAGTTGAATCGTTTAAAACCACAATGGCACCAGTTGTTGTATTACTTGTATTTTGTTTAATAAATTTAACAAACTGCAATCCACCAGATGGTAAGTATGAAATTTGTTATCCTATTGTGACATGTTTTCAGATACGTAGGTGAAAAAGGGCAACTGCAAGTTGTGCGAGCATTATCGCACCATCAGTCTAATCAGACATCCCAGCAAAGTCATGCATAATCGATTGAAAAGTAAGGCAGTGAAACTGCTGGCCGAGGCGCAGGCTGGATTCAGAGATGGCCGGAGCACAGTAGGACAGATTTGCAACTGCATAATCATCATTGAAAAACACATGCAACCACAACGTGACCTCTTCCACAACTGCATTGACTTTAAGAAAGCTTTCGACCACGTTTGGCATGATGGCCTATCGCATGTTATGAGATGATTTAACATTGACGAACGGCTGGCGCAAGTCATTCAGGAACTCTACGGAAACACCACCAGTGCAGTACTTCTCAACGGACAGCAGGGGGACATCGTCAGGACATCAGTGGGCGTCCGTCAGTGATGTCTGTTCCCGTCCTGTTCAACCTTTTCATTAAGAAGATAATGCAGGAGACTTTTCATGACCACCACACATCTATCTCCATCGGTGGAAGACCCTTTTCTAACTTGAGACTCGCTGATGATATTGACCTCATGGGTGGCACCAGCAGTGAACATCAAGATCTAACCAACAGACACTATGAAAGATCAAGATCATACGGGATGGAGGTCAGTACGTAGAAGTCGAAGATCATGGTGAACAGCATGACCAACACCAGCACAGACCTTCCCATGAACGGCGAGAAGCTAAACGAAGTGACCAGCTTCAACTTCTTGGGTGCATACCTGTTCATGGATGGTACCAGTACCGCTGAGGTCCGAAAAAGAATTGTCATGGCGACGGCAGCGATGGCCAGACTGAGCAGTTTTGGACAAGCAGTTCCATCAGCTTCCAAAGAACAGGCTCCACACGTCCATCGTTGTCTCCATCCCACTTTACGGCTTCGAGACCTGGACGCTTCACGCGGACGCAGAACGCATGATACATGCATTTGAACACAAATGTCTCCGCATCTCCTATACGAAGCACAAGACCAACTTGTACGTCCGGAACATGACTGCAACACTTGTTAGTCCAAAAGAGACCTACTGGCGAGCGTCTAACGACGAAAGTTGGTTTGGTTTGGACACGTCACCAGGAACGACTCTCTGTGCAAGACTGTTCTCCAGGGCACGCTAGAGGGAGGTTGACGTCGAGGCCGTCAAGCTGGATTATATAAAAGAATGGACATCCCTTCCCATGAATGAATTAATCTCAGCAACACACAACAGACCTGACTGAAAGAGGATTTCTGAATTGTCGTCCCTTATATCTCCCCAACGGCCAAACCGGTCTAGGGATTGTTGATGATGATAATGAGGTTAAATATGCCGTAACTATAATTTATACGCTCTGCTCCGCACTTACCGTCCAAATTTGGTGATCCCAATTTTATTACTTTTTATGTGTTTGCTGTTTATTGCAAAATCATTTATATAAAATGATTTGACATTTCGTGTTATTTTAAAAAACAATGAAGATATCGTGGGCACTATAGTTTTTTTTGTTACTTTTGCAAAAAACATCTTGTGGTTTTGCGTCGGTCATTTTTCGATGTATATGTTATACGTGTACGTGTATGGACGGGAGAGGGAGTCACTTTCAGGAGGTGGACCCGTTTTATCACATGACCACTGCTTTGAGGTGATGGTAACCAGTCTTGTTTATTGCATGCAAATTGACTAGATCAAGTGTCGTCATCTTTTAATTGCATGTTTTGTCTTCCATCCATCTCGTGTTTGCTATTATAACAATGTTCCTGAAAAAAAACATGCACACACTTTGTCTAAAAGGGTGTTACTAATTTTCGCTTATCCTTAATAATCTACATAAACGTACCTTTATGTGGAACATGTACCTGGATTTACCAGTATTGCGAAACAAACGCAGGATATGAGCGCGGATTGCGTTAGATACTAATGTAGTTCATGCCTTCGGTAATTTCTTAATAGAAATGTAAACATTTATATCTTTTTAATTATTATATTATATATATTATATTGTGTATTTATATTTATTCAAAAATGTTTTCATCGCAACAAGAAACGGACATAAATAAATTCCATTAAACTGACGTTTAGCAATAGTTTGTTTTTGTTTAATCAATATCAAACATTACAGATTGGGTTTAAAGGGGACTTTTCACTGAACTTGGCATGTATTGAAGTTTGTTATTAAATGCTTTATATTGATAAACGTAATCATTGCATCTAAAAAGCTCCAGTAAAAAGTCAATAATAAAATTTAAGAAATAAAATAAGAGTAACCCTCAACAGGGCTCGAACCACTGACCCATGGAGTCCTGGAGTAGAAGTATACCACTTATACCACTCGGCCATCAGTGCTCATACAATGAAGGATAAAATCAAATTAACTACAATGAAGGATGTACTTTATACTTTATATACGAAATCCTCGTAGTTTCACAAAACATAACGACAACAACAGAACTCTCCAAATTATTGAATCGTTTCGCGTTGCAACGCTTTCTTAGTTTCAAGTTTTTAAACCGTCAACAGATGCATATAATGGCTATTTTAGAGTATGGTAAATGTTCAGTATTACTGTTTCCTTACAAATATCATAACTAAAATGAGAATTTGCGAATCTGAACCAACTTTTTCAAATTTTGTCAATTTACCAAAACGTGAAAAGGCCCATTTAATACGCACTATCTTATGCATAGATTAATCTAGCCCAGAGATAAGACCACAAATATTCTCATTATTTATGTCCAAATGTTGGGCGCACCATATACTTTTCTCACTTCTCACGGGAAATAAATATACCCAACCATTAGAAAACAAGTAAGACACCACCACTTTAGGCATATATATTTTAGCAAATAAATTGATCTAATATTTCTTACGAGCAATAGTTTCATGTTAGCAATAGAGTAAGATCGCTGCCATCATCACTAGTTTAGAAAATATGTTGGACGTGTACTTATCATGGGATATTATCATTACCTTACCATGGTTGTTGTTAACTGTCTTTTTTATAGTTTTAATTCATTTTACTTGCCAATCACAGGAAAGTGAAACACCAGTGAACTATAAGAACAATTCAATGCGATGGTGATTGGTACTCCTGGTTTGAAGCCACACACCTTGCCTCTGACTTTGAAATGAAATGCATGTAAATCAATGCATATATATATATATATGCAGTTTTAAAGTGTGCAAAATTGTCATTAAATCTAAAGCCTAGTTAGCAAGTTATTTTATTATTTTTCAAACGGTACCGCTTTTAAAACCGAAAGTAGGATTTCTAGACGTATACGTCCATTCATTTCATCAAACGCGATTATTTTTAAGTTTTAAAGCGCAAAAAAGACGGATTTCTACCTTGTAACCACCAGATATATTCTAATTGGCATAGATAAAATGAAATCTATAGCCTAGTTAGCAAAATTTTATCATTTTTTAAAACGGTACCGCTTTTAAAACCGAAAGTAGAATTTCTAGACGCATACGTCTATTTCGACAAACGCGATTATTTTTAAGTTTTAAAGCGCAAAAAAACGGATTTATACCTTGTAACCACCAGATATATTATAATTGGCATAAATAAAATATGTCTCTTATTTATACCTAAATTTACTATGCCAAATAAGGTGTGTGGCTTTAAGTGTATAATGTAATTTTGGCATGAATGTCTTGATAAATAATCATACATATAATTAATTATTATCTTAATATTCATTACCACACAGAAATTTCCCATGTCCGTAGTGACAACCGTCAGAACAATCTGTTTTTATGCCCCCGATAGGGTGGCATATAGCAGTTGAACTGTCCGTCAGTCCGTCTCTCAGTTTGTCAGTCTGTCAGTCTGTGCGTCCGTCCGAAAACGTTAACATTGGCCATAACTTTTGCAATATTGAAGATAGCAACTTGATATTTGGCATGCATGTGTATCTCATGGAGCTGCACATTTTGAGTGGTTAAATTTTGAGGTCAAGATCATCCTTAAAGGTGTAGGGTCCAAAATACAAATCCAAGGGAAGTAATACGCTTTAAATCGAGATATATATCTGGCCTGCCAAATTATTTTTTTTTTAAATAAATAAAAGCAGCGCAGTAGGATGCATTGTGTATCTGACAACCACATCGTGGTAAAAGGTTAAGGTCAAGGTCATCCTTTAAGACCTAAGGTCGAAAATACAAATTCAAGGGAAGTAATAAGCTTTAAAGGGAGATACTTATTTAATATTGAATATAGCAACTTGATATTTGGCATGCATGTGTATCTCATGGAGCTGAACATTTTGAGTGGTGAAAGGTGAAGGTAAAGGTCATCCTTCAAGGTCAAATGTCAAATATATGGTGTCTGTCCGTCCGTCCGAAAACTTTCACATTGGCCATCACTTTTTCAATATTGAAGATAGCAACTTGATATTTGGCATGCATGTGTATCTCATGGAGCTGCATATTTTAAAAGGTGAAAGATCAAGGTCAATGTCATCTTTCAAGGTCAAATGTCAAATATATGGAATCTGTCCGTCCTTCCGAAAACTTAAACATTCGCCATAAACTTTTTTATGCCCCCGTAGGGTGGCATATAGTTTTTGAACTGTCCGTTATTCCGTCCGTCTTTCTGTTCGTCAGAAAGTCTCTGTCCGTCCGTCAGTGAGTCCGTCCGTCTGTCTGAAAACATTAACATTGCCCATAACGTTTGCAATATTGAAGATAGAAACTTGATATTTGGCATGCATTTGTATCTCATGGAGCTGCACATATTGAGTGGTGAAAGGTCAAGGTCATCCTTCAAGGTCAAAGGTCAATGTCAAAGGTCAAATTTCGCAATATTGAAGATAGCAACTCGATATTTGGCATTCTTACATATCTCATGGAGCTGCAAATTTTCAGTGGTGAAAGGTCAAGGTCATCCTTCAAGGTCAAAAGTCAAGGTCAAAGGTCAAATTATGCAATATTGAAATAGCAACTCGATATTTGGCATGCATGCGACTCTCATGGAGCTGAGCTGCACATTTTGAGTGGTATAAGGTCAAGGTCATCCATCAAGGTCAAGGTCAAAGGTCAGTTTTTGCAATATTTAAGATAGCAACTCGATATTTGGCATGCATGCGTATCTCATGGAGGTGTACATTTTGAGTGGTGAAAGGTCAAGGTCTTCCTTCAAGGTCAAGCTCAAAGGTCAAAGTTTGCAATATTGAAGATATCAACTCCATATTTGGCATGCATGCGTATCTCATTCAGCTGCACGTTTTGAGTGGTGAAAGGTCAGGTCATATTTCAAGGTCAAAGGTCAAATATATGGCTTCAAAGCGGCGCAGTAGGGGGCATTGTGTTTCACGATCACAGCTCTTGTTTGATACTACACCGACACAATTCATTTGTACTAGTTACTTCCAATATAATTGATAGGTAATTGAAAAATATAATTCGTCAATTGTTATTGTACGTCGTTTTTGTACTAATTTCTTTAGATATTAAAAACCATACTCTCTTAAAAAAACATTACTGATTTACTGAAATATAGGTTTTAAGTAAAAGACACTCTTCTTGATAAAGTTTTAAAGACATGTGTGTGGGAAAATCTATAAAATACGCAAACAAAGGTTACACTTACTTAAAAAGAGCGGAACAAAATGTGGAAAAATCTTAACATCGATTAATGTCGTGTTCATTCTTTCATTTAACATGACTTAACTTTTCCTTTCTTAAACGATTTTCGCTCAAAATACTCTTAAAATAAAGGTATGGTTATGGAGGTCTAAAGTGCAACATCTTGACTTTATATTCGAATTTATTAAATGCGACATACATTGAATAATAACATAACGATTGGAATTAGTATGCTGTCACCTGCTATATATTTGTTTTTAAGTTGAACGGTATCATAAATATCATGAGAGTACTGTGGGAATCACACAACTTCCGGCTTGTCTGACTATTTTTGACTTCTGCGAAATGTTATGCTGCACCGGATATAGAAAAGCAAATCCTAAAGATGATTCTGTAACATAAAACACTTATCATTAAACAAGGATAGTAAATTGGATATTGGTTATAACAGTAAAGATTTCGGAAAACGTGTGTATAATACTCTTATTATAAATATTATATGTCTATACAGTTTATTAAAATGAATGAAACTATCGTACTGAGTTATGTATACATGTAAATTATCATGTAAGATGTTTTCTCGTGGATAGTAGAACGTTTTGGGTTTCAAAATGTTAACAACTTGCTGCAATTTTTTTTTCTTAAAAGCAAGTAGTGTCTTATTCAAGTAGTATAGATGGTTGGCTATGATATATGCTATCATTTCAGTACAACAAAAAATCAACATCTGTATTATTTAACTACAAATAAAGCATTAAATTATGATCGATATAATTGATAAAGTGTCGTTTATCTCCATATGTCTAATTAAATACTGTCTTCAGATTGTGGAGACGTACTCTACCTCAAAATTGCACCTTTTATCTAATATTTTGCACGTCAACAAGGGCGAATGAAATTTTCGCCGTCAAGCTCGTTGTCAAGAAGGTTAAAACGTACAGCTTAAATTGCACAAGACAGACACAATAAACACAATAAAGTAAACGACTTATGGTATTGGTTTACTCTTTCAGGATGGGGAGATCCCAACAATAGAACAAACTGGATGATTTACCCAAGTGACACTAACTTTCAGCATATTCAATATACATCTGTAGTGGTTGGAACTAAATTAGACGTAAACTGCACGGATGGGTTCCACGCGGTTTCAAGCAGTCAAATCCTTCCATTTTTTGTAATTACGTGTGCGCAGAATAAAAAATGGATAGGGAGCCATGGATGTGAAGAAACAGGTAAACAAAAATAAGATTAAAAACAACTATAAATATATATAAATATATGACATTGAAATATTCAACCATATTATATTCTCCGTCACGGCTAATGATAAAGCTTATATCAGAAAGTTGTAACCAAACTAGATAGACACAACAAACGACTTATGTGTTTGGTTTTCTCTTTCAGGATGTGGAGATCCCAACAAAAGAACAAACTGGATGATGTACCCAAATGAAACTAACTTTCAGCACATTCAATATACATCTACAAAGGTTGGAACTTGGTTAGATGTACACTGCACAGATGGGTTCCACGTGGTTTCAAGCAGTCTACTCAATCAAACGTTTAGAATAAGATGTGGGCCGAGTGGTAAATGGATGGGGATCCGTGGGTGTGAAGAAACAGGTTAACAAAAATAACAACAGCTGTATCACGCACATAAGATTTTAATGTCAATATAGCATAACATAACGTCACTAGCATGCATAACTTTAGATGCAAAAAATACTCAACTATACTATATTGATATTAAAAAAACCCACAACCCTAGTCGTCAAATCCAATGCCTATCCTATACACATTTTATTTTACTACACACTCGAAAGAGTACTCATTCATCCAACGCAAATAAATACTAAAACATACACCAACAACTAATGAATCGAAGACTCATCTCATGGTATACTTTGCACTTAAATACCTGTTATTTACAGACTTGAGACTTTCTAAAACGTATGTTTGAAACACTGCTTTTTCGAGGTAAATGCTGACATTTGCGACTCAGTACGTTAAACATAGCAAACACTAAATATTGATCACGAGAAAATGAGAATATGAATTTTTCTACATAAAGCAAACCGAGACACGTACATTTAAAGACCTGCGATTTTTTCAAGGTAAATGCTTACTTTTGCGACTCATCGCGTTAAACATAGCAAAAACTAAATATTGATTAGTGTCGTGTTCATTGTTCAATTTCACATGCCATACCATATCCCAGGTGAAAACTGTTGATTTTATATTTCTATGCACTGACTGCAAAATACGCTTTTAAATTAAATAACATTAAGATTTGAATATGTATGCTGACACTTGTGTATGTTTTCACGTGTACCGGTGTGATAAATATCACGGGGATACTATAGACTTCCGGTTTTCAGAAGGTTTCCGCTAACAAAGAAATGCCATGCTGCATCGGATATAAAATGGACAATGCTAAAGCAGATCCTGTAACTGAATACACTTTTACATGCAACAATGATGGAAAATGGGATCTTGGTCATAAATATTAAGATAAGAAAATAATTTTGTACATAGTAACCTGATTAATATACCCTATTTGTATGGTTTATTAAAAAACCAAATTCGATCATACTACATAATGTATACATGTTAATTACCATGTACGATGTTTTCTATTGCGTTGCTAGGAAAATGTGCGTTTAAAAAACAATTTTGCTGATGCTGCCTCTAAAATATTGTTTGTTAAGCACGCCGCTTAAACCCATGTATTCATTTTATGTGTAATGCCTTAGTTATCATTTTCTCTCCCCCAATCCCCCCCCCCTCGCCGAAAAAATCAAAATCTGCATTCTTGAACTTCAATTAAAGCATTAAATTCTTATTGATATCATTTTTAAAGTAGTATTGTCTCACTAGAACTGTCTTATTTGATATCTTAATTCAGATTGTGGAGATCCTTATCTAGTTCAAATTTTTCACCTTTAATCTAATATACTGCCCGTCTTAACATTGACGAACTACATTTCCGCCGTCACGGCTCTTTGTAAAAAAAAACTTACAACAGTACAGCTTTTATGAAAAGGGTTAGTCACAATAAACGACTAATGATTTTGGCTTGCTATTTCAGAATGTGGAGATCCCAACAATAGCACAAACTGGATGATGTACCCAAGGGACACTAACTTTCAGCATATTCAATTTACATCTACGAATTTCGGAACTATTTTAGACGTACACTGTTCGGATGGGTACCAAGCGGTTTCAAGCCTTGAATTCCTTCCATCTTTTAGAATCAAGTGTGAGCAGACTGGTAAATGGATAGGGGGCTATGGATGTGAAGGAAAAGGTATACAGAAAAGGTATACAGAAATAAAATCAACTATATCTCTTCATAAAATATCATGGCGTATAGCATAACATAACGTTACTTGCTTGTGAAGCTTAGTTGAAACAATTGACACGTTCATCCAGACGTACATATTGAACGACGTGTTCAGTGTTCTCATTAAGGCAAACAGTTTTAAGTTCATATATTATTATCATCATTTTTATTATACTAATTATTATTATTATAACATAAATCCCTTACAAAAGATGTCATAGCAATATGGCATAACATAATGTTACTTGCTTGCGTAGCTTAGTTAAACGTTTATCCAAGCGACAAACAGTTTTAAGTTTATATATGTATTATCATAATTATAATAATTACATATGAGTCTAAATATAACAAGGGCTGTTTGTAAAACATGCATGCCCCCCATATGGGCTGTCTGTTGTACTGGCAGCCATTGTGTGAATACGACTTTTGTTACTGTGACCTTGACATTTGACCTAGTGACCTGAAAATCAATAGGGGTCATCTGCAAGTCACGATCAATGTACCTATGAAGTGTCATGATCCTAGGCAAAAGCGTTCTTGAGTTATCATCCGAAAATCATTTTACTATTTCGGGTCACTGTGACCTTGACCTTTGACCTTGTGACCTCAAAATCAATAGGGGTCATCTGCGAGTCATGATCAATCTACCTATGGAGTTTCATGATCCTAGGCATATGCGTTCTTGAGTTATCATCCGAAAATTATTTTACTATTTCGGGTCACCGTGACCTTGACCTTTGACCTAGTGACCTGAAAATCAATAGGGGTCATCTGCGAGTCATGATCAATCTATCTATAAAGTTTCATGATCCTAGGCATATGCGTTCTTGAATGATCATCCGAAAATCATTTTACTATTTCGGGTCACCGTGGCATTGACCTTTGACCTAGTGACCTCTAAATCTACAGGGGTCATCTGCGAGTCATGATCAATCTACCCATGAAGTTTCATGATCCTAGGCGTATGCGTTCTTGAGTTATCATCCGGAAACCATTTTACTATTTCGGGTCACCGTGACCTTGACCTTTGACCGAGTGACCTCAAAATCAATAGGGGTCATCTGCGATTCATGATCAATCTACCCATGAAGTTTCATGATCCTAGGCGTATGCGTTCTTGAGTTATCATCCGGAAACCATTTTACTATTTCGGGTCACCGTGACCTTGACCTTTGACCTAGTGACCTCAAAATCAATAGGGGTCATCTGCAAGTCATGATCAATGTACCTATGAAGTTTCATAATCCTAGGCGTATGCGTTCTTGAGTTATCGTCTGACAACTACCTGGTGGACCGACCGACCGACCGACCTACCGACCGACCGACCGACCGACATGAGCAAAGCAATATACCCCCTCTTCTTCGAAGGGGGGCATAAAAATATATATATTTAAAAGCTTAAAAATGTTTTCCTAAATGAGGAATTGAGAACATATCAACAACACATGAATCAAAGACTTGTGCTATAGTTTACACCTAAAGACCTGTTATTTAAAGCTATGGACTTTCTGAAACAAGAAAAGCTGTTTTTTTTTAAGGTAAATGCTGACCTTTGCGACTAATCATGTTAAACATTTTAACATTGCACTGTCATATATCGTCCGTTGATGCAGGTACCATGTGACTTTAAAATGAGAAGGCATAATATGGTTCCTGTTTGCACCAATATGGCGATTTGTTCAATACTATATTCAATAATCTATTCGAATGTTTTCTCTGCTTGTGATTGCCCTTTGGTTTCAATATTATGCGAACTGAATCGGACATTTCAAAAAGCGCATTTTTTGTCTATGATATGTAAATGTGCGTTAAATATCCGCTTTAACATGACTTGATTTCTCCAGGCCATCATAGCGATATACATCATGGGCGACCAGTGTAGAAGGGGTTGAAATATGCGTATTTACTTTTAAGACCGCGCATGTTTTATTTATTAATTATTCATCGCAGCTACATAAAGCTAAATTGTAATCAATCAATTTATGAATATTATGTTTAATTCAGATTGTGGAAATCCCGCTGTCTTTTTAAACGGTGAATGTATTGCAGCCACAACCACATTTTCGTCAACAGTACACTGTTCGTGTCAAACTGGGTATCATTTCACTGGAAACAACAGCAGCATTAACTGTCAAGCGGACGGAAGATGGAGCAAACTAAACGGCAGTTGCTCGATAATTGGTGAGCCTTAATCATGAAAAACACGGACATGTTGGGAAAATAAAATAATTTATTCCTGGGCATTAACTTGATCATCTTGTGCGAAGCTTTTACTGGCATGTTTTAATATTAAGGTGTTGAATAACACACAATCACTGTTTCCACGTGTTCCTTGTTTTTCACAAAGTAAAGAGGACTTATTGTTCGATAAAGCGAACTTGTGGGAAAATGTTTGATAATTTATTTAGCACTCAAATGCGTATCTTAGTTTCACGTTAGACGAAATACATTTTGAATACAATCAGAACAATAACAGCAGGTTTTGCGAAACTGAAAATATGTATTCTTACGCGGTTATGTAAACAACTCTTTCACGTCTTTTACTAGCATGTTATCACTGCATTTCACCAACACTCTTTGCACCCATGTTTCACGTCTTTAACTGTAGTAAAAAATTTTTAGCAGCGAATTTGGACAGGTGATGCTTGATCTTTTCTTTTTAGAAATTGCACGCCCACAAAAAAAGATTGTTGACATCAACCCCATTGGGAGTAAAGAACTGTTTAATGGGCGTCCCAATCCAACACTTGAGCCCAAACGATTATTAAGAAATGTTTATCTATATATTCCTATGGCTCATAAAACAAACGGCATGAACAAAGAATGTTCCAAATCTTATATATGTAAATTTTAGAAATTATAAGTGAATAGTGTGTGGACAGACGATATGTTGCAGTCTTTCATACGTGCATTGCATAATGAACATTCATCTAAAAAATGAGCATTTGATATTACTGACATCAATATAGTATTTATATCTAAAGCTTAAATATACATAAAATATCAAGATTGTTAGAGACTGTGTTATTTCATTATTACTTTAATTGAAAGACCTTAAGAAAAGCGTGTCAACAAAATGATGGGCATGTGTGTAAGTCAAACAAGACTTCATTTTCTAAAAACTAATAGCAATCCTATCTCTACAATAATTGCAGAGGCAAAACCATTTGTAACTCTTTTATTCATTCATGTGGAATATTATTAAGTTTTAAATTTATTCAATTATGAAAAATATACTCGAATAACGCGAAACTTCTTTAACTTGGCAATGAAAATTGACGTAGAATTTATATGGTAATTTCTTTGATGAATAGGCCGTTGCACAAATCCCCGTCAACTACTCTCAAACTATGCAAACAAAACACACTTTTAATTTTGCACTTGATAACAAAACTGGCAGGAAGTTCCTTGTACTTGGTACTAGACAAGGACAGATCAGTTAATAGATGGCTGACGGTAGAACCAATGAATGATCGTAAAGAAATGTCTAAAACTATTATCCGAATACATGTACCTCTTATTAAATCATTGTGTTTCCTAATTACCGACATAATTATGGGCATTCATTTGTCCTTTCAACTGCCACATTTTTTTGGAGAGGGCTACACTCTGATTGGCGAAAACAAATCAAAGTGTGCAACATGTGCAACATCGTCTTAGTGGTGCTCTGACATTGTATGTTTTCCCATTATACGGAATATATTTAATTTATTTTCCCATACCCAAACCGATTTTCATTGTACTACATCTCAAACGACCGCTCGTTTTTGACTGAAAATTCTATGTACGTTCATTAATTTTTTCAATATAAATCTTAAATGTCTTTTACATTAATACTTATGTTTTAGTCATCTACTTGTTATCAAAATTAAGCAAAGCCAACAATTTTCTATCACTTTAGATGAATATCAGAAATCGTCGTGTGTTATTAACGGTATGTTCTGATAGATTAAATAGCGACTCCAAAAATTAATCAAAGTTCATTAAATTCAGTTTCAAAATATATATTTAAGTATCAACACCAGAGAGAAATAAGTAAACATTATAAATATTCAATACCAAAATGCATTGCAACCTTAATATTGAACAATCAGAACGATAAAATGATCGCTCTTCACACACATGAATACATATTTAATCACAAATTTAACAAACGATATTATAGTCTGTTAATTTAATGTTCATACTTAGTCATACGCTAAATATACTGAAGAGTTAAACATAATAACTTGTGTTTGGAAAACGTTTTCCAACGCTTTATAAAATGATTGCGAAAGTACAATGTGACAGCCATACACTTTACGCGATTTTTTTCAGACTGCAAAATTCCCCTAGTTGATCCACACGTCATCGTCAATACTTCGAACGGTACGACTTACTTGTCAACTGCCGTATTTTCTTGCATCGATGGTTACAAATTGGTTGGTGGAAATTCATCAAAATGCATGGCAACATCCAAATGGAGTCCAGACGTGCCAATATGCCACATTAAAGGTAATCACTGTTTTACACAGCACAGTAATATATGTTTCGATTACATTGTATATTTTTCAAACACATGTTCACGTTTTATAAATTGTTTTCTATGGTATGTAGATTGTAACACGACGCTATTTAAACAATCAATTGAATACAATTTTAGAAGCTTTTATTATATGCATACTTAAGTTAAATACTGCGCTGTTTTAATAACTAATTATTCAATGCAGTCCCTAAACAGCATAAAGCTAATTTGCCCATTTATTAACGATATGTTTCTTTCAGATTGTGGACATCCCCCTGGCGTTTTAAAAGGTCAATGTAGAGCAGCAACAACCACATTTCAGTCAACAGTACAATGTTCGTGTCAAACCGGGTATCACTTCACTGGAAACAACAACAACAGCATTAAGTGTCAGGCGGACGGAAGATGGAGCAATCTAATTGGCAGCTGCTCGATAATAGGTGAGCCATGAAAATGCCGATAACAGATATTTAATAGAAACACAACAATTCAGTTTCGTAAATAGCTGGCACGCGTGATTTTTGGCTTAAATTTGATAGCGCCCAATAACGTTGTTTTAATATCATACATCTATCATACACACGTCGTCAAATGCATCTATAACTAAGCATTTCGCATCAAGTATATTTGTAACCTAAGCTTGTTAAAAGCAAACTTTTTAGTGATCTAAAAAATATAAGTGAATAAAAAAAACAAAAACAAAAACAACAACACAATAGTAAAAAAAGGACGCCACACCGCCGAAATTGTAACAATTTTCGTGTTCAAAGTATTGAAAGCTTTGTATACATTGAATAATCATGTTTATCAATATTTCATGATTCGAGGAACAAACGCAAATCATATATTCCCAGAGAAAAATTGTGTATGTGTCGTCTTAAATAATTTTACTAACTTTAAACTTTTCTAGCATCTCTCTGTGCAAAGAAAAGTTCACGATATCGTCATAATTGACAAAAAGGTACAAATTGGTTACTTCAACAATTGATGATATCGTGTCGATTACGCAACCTCCACGTGTCTATAAACTAGGACCGAACTATATAGAGTCTGGACATTAAGTGGTCTTGTGTTCATACAATATAATGACCTACACTAATTTGATAAATGTTTGAAAGCAACACGTCTAAAGCCAGTCTCGCTGAAAGAACAACTGTGTAAATTGAATTGTTTCTAATTAGCGTCACTTTACTAATAGGATTACACTAATCATAATGTTTCTGTAACTGTTTTGTTTATGAAAATGTTAATTCAGTGAAGATTTAAAGATACAAATAGAGTTATTAATATGCAGTTAGAGGTAACCACTGAATACCAGCACAATTTATCGATACATTATTGCAACGTGATAATCGCTAACATTGATAATTTGAAAATCGTCTTTTGACGCGATCTATTATACTGATTTAACAACTTACCTTATACATTAGGTTATGTTTACAACGATTTTCTATTATTAATTTTGTTTATTTTACTAAAATTTTATAATTCAAACAATCTTAACTTCTGGCGGACGGACCTATTGGAAGTAATTTACAATACACATAATCAGTTTCGGAAACGACCGGAACGCCATTAAATGCAAAAAAAATTGAGCGTTAGATTTGTTAGACCATTGAAACCGTCAGACATAGCGGAAAACATAAGTGTTTGTGTATTTACTGTGCCTTGAAAAAAGACTGATTTTGGATTGAGTAATAAATATTTATTGTATAATTCTATTATCCTCATCTTGTCATGATAAATATAAGACACCATAATAACCAATATCATTTTTGATGTCAATACTAATCTTACCACCTGAATCATTATTGTAGTCAAGAAATTGGTCCATTCACAGACAACTACAATGAAATGAGCATTATTTTGCCTGAAAGCGCATTTTGTTTTGATAATGATTTTTTGATAAAATCATTGAGATATTAAAAACCATACTCATAAAATTATCTTGAAATACTGAATTATAGGTGTTCAGTTATAGGACCGCTTTTTGATGAAGTTTTAAAAACTGTGTGCTGGTAATGCTATGAAATCGCCGTTATGTTTAAAGATTGGAAACATGCGCGAACGAAGGTTATGCTCATCTAGAAATAGCCGAACAAAATGTGTTAAAAACTAAACATTGATGAGTGTCGTGTTCATTCTTTAATATCACATACTATACCCTAGTTTATTTCTTTAATGTATTCCGCTTCAAATACTAAGGGAAAGGTATGGTTATGGAGATTCTATGTGAAAAATGTTTACTTTACAATCCTATTCGTTAAATGCAAAATACGCTTTTTCATTAAGATATAAACACTCTAATACTACATTTTGCTTTTCTCTTCTTTATTCTCATATTTCTTAGTGTTATGGTATTCTGCATTGATAACAAACATTCAAATACAATGTACCGTTCAATAATATGTGTGTTCCATTTTAAGTTGTTAACCTCCAAAATGATAATATTGCAATTTTTTTAACCATGTTTTTACAAGTTTAACTCTTATCAATCCAAATATTAAACAAACAACACTTGTTTGTGTGTATAAATAGATAAATGCATAATAAATACACATATGATAGTTTAGTTTATAACGTGTGAGAAAATGAATTAAGAAAATATAAACCATTTAGTGATGTCATCATCTTTCGGAAAACCAGAAAAATTAAAATCTTTAGTCACAAGTCTTTTTTAATGTAAATTTTCTAACACGTGGAAATCGCAATCTTTGAACACAGAAATTATCAAAAACATGTGTTTAAATGAAAAAAATGGGGGTCACCAGTGAACATGAAAAGTTCCTGCTTGACAATCATTGGTACCCTCATTTGCCAAAAACGCAATACTTAATTTGAGACTTTTACATGTGAGCATAAATATGAGTTCAAATGTTACAAAATAGATAACAAATGAGGAAAGACTTATAATAAACTCATAAACAACACAAAAAACATACATCTCGTATCATGTGTGACATGGAGCCTACTCAGTACATTAAGATTTTCTAAAATAGTTTAAAAATGCAAATGATATATAGACTTAAAAATGTGGCCGGGAAAATAGACCATTCATAATTAAGTAACGAGTCACATTAAATTATTAAATCATACTAGTTTAAAGGAAAACATTTTTATGAAATGTGATAACATTAAACTTATTATGATATACAAAACAAAAACATGATTTTCATAATCGGTTTTGGAAGAACTCCGCATGGTCGGAAAAACCCGCTTCGTATTGGTTACCCTGGGCTGAGCGTCTCAGTTATTCATTGTGAAAATATTTCTGAGGCAATCCTCGCCATCGCGTTCAAAGACCATTTTCACGAGGTTAAGTCCAGAGCCAGCTTTAATATTTTATATTGTTGCGGCCTTGCACAAATGACT
Source organism: Dreissena polymorpha (assembly GCF_020536995.1). Classification (NCBI taxonomy): domain Eukaryota; kingdom Metazoa; phylum Mollusca; class Bivalvia; order Myida; family Dreissenidae; genus Dreissena; species Dreissena polymorpha. The sequence continues at coordinate 56,820,433 of NC_068362.1, forward strand.
GTAAACAAGAACACTCAGTGACTGCAAGTTCCTATCTTTTTCTTGGTTGCATTTGAGTCCGTAAACTATGTCAGGTCTCATTTTCCTCCTGCAGAGCTATATCACTAAAATTATAACGTCATGATTCTTTTGAAGTTGATGTTTTACTTCTAGTTACATGCATGCAGGTTCAAAAGTATTTCAATGAGTTTCAGGCATAAACAAATATGCAAAATAACAAATTAAGAAGCAATAATTTAAACCATTGTATTAACTAACAGCAAAATATTTAATTGTTGAAAGGTCCTACCTGCTCGTAGATACATTTTCTATAGGTTCGGTTACTTATCATAAGAACATTCAGTGTTTACAATAAGTAGTTTACTCTTCCTGGACCACCAATTTCGTCGATCAGTGCTGATAATAAGATAAATATGCATACATATTATTTTGGATAACCCCACTACATAATTTTGAGATCGCACAAGTAGCGCTCATTGGTATATCATTTTCAGAATGTTTATTTGAGGAAAACAACATCACTTGTCATAAAATTAAAACATGCTTTCCTTGATTTTGATGCATTTTCTACACAGCTTTTTCCTTTCATTTCTTATTAAAAATGGAAGCAAATATTAGCCTGATTATATAGTAAAACAGCACTGACTGTGTGCATCTAACCTTCAATATCTACTTTACTCCCATTATGAATAATGAAACTGTGTGATACTTGAAAAAAACAACATACTGCATAATCCATGTACCTGCCTGTTGCGAGCTTTGTCTTGGTATTAAAGCAAGGCATTTCTCTCTTGACGACTCTTCTTTTCCTGATGGGTTTTGCCGAATGGTACCCGGTTCACATGGCTACAGTTTACATTCTGGCATCGCACAAACACAAATGCTCACCTATGCGACTCATCATGTTTAATATTGCAATATCATATATGTTTCAATTATGATCAATACTATATTAATATAATATTTAGTATCATTGGCATTTCGAAGCGTTCCACTGCTGTGATATCCCTTTGGTTTCAATATTATGCGATATGGATCGAACATTTTCAACCTGCAATGTTTGTTTGTTATATGTAAATGTGAGTTAAATATCAGCTTTAACGCGACTCGATTTTTCCAAGCCAGCGTCGCGATATGCATAATCGGATACAAGTTAAGAAGGGTTTTAGAAATATGCGTAACTACATTAAAGACCGTGCATGTTCTACTTATTAATTATTTATCGCAGCTACAAAACATATAGCTTATTTGCAATTAATCAATTAAATAACATTTTGTTTCCTTCAGATTGTGGAAAGCCCGCTGTCTTTTTAAACGGTGAATGTAGAGCAGCGACAACCACTTTTCAGTCAACAGTACACTGTTCGTGTCAAACTGGGTATCATTTCACTGGAAACAACAATATCATTAAGTGTCAGGCGGAAGGAAGATGGAGTCAACTAAACGGCAACTGCTCGATGATTGGTGAGCTTTAATCATGCGAAAACCGGCCATGTTGGGAATATAAAATAATGTATTCCTGGCTAGTAACTTGATCGTCCTGTACGCGTCTTTTACTGGCAAGTTTTAATATTAAGGTGTTAAATAGCGCACAATCTCGGTGTCCGCGTGTTCCTTTTTTTCACAACAATATGAGGACTTCTTGTTCGATAAGCGAACTTGTGAGAAAATGCTTGATCAATGATCATTCATTAAGTGATCAAATGCGTATCTTAGTTTTCACGTCAGACGCAAAACTTTTTGAATACAATCAGAACAATAACAGCAGTTTTTGCGAAACTGAAAAGATGTATTCTTATGCGCTCACGAAAACAGCTCTTTCACGTCGTTTAATAGCCTTTTATCACTGCATTTCACCATCACTATTTGCACCCATGTTTTACGTCTTTAACTGTAGTAATGGGGCATATTCTTTTAGAACCGAATCCGGACTGGCAATACTTGATACTGTCTTTATAAAAATTGCACGCGCACAAAAAATTTGACATCAACATCTATTGGGAATAAAGATCTGTTTACTCGGCTGTTCCGGATATAGAGTTGAAGATACTTAAGCAGATCCTGTAACTGAATACACATTATTATGCAACATGGATGGAACATGGGATCTTGGTCATTAATATGAAGATTGGGAAATACCTTTGTACAATAATCTTATCAATATTCCATATTTGTATGGTTTATTAAAAACATAAATACATCATACTGCATAATGTTTTCTACTAGGTTGCTAGAAATATGTGCGGTTTAATTTTTTTAACATCTTTGCGCTAACGCTGCGTCTACAATATTTTGGTGAAAGCGTAAAACCATGTAAGATATTTGTGTTTAATTTGTTTTCAAAAAGTTTCAATAGTTTGTCATGATACATGTTCTTATGTCATTTACCCACCACATTAATCAAAATCTGCATTCTTGAACTTCAATTAAAGCATTAAATTCGGATTGATATCATTTTTAAAGTAGTGCTGTCTCAATCGATCTGTCTTATTTGATAACTTAATTCAGATTGTGAAGATCCTTATTTAGTTCAAAATTTGCACCTTTGATCTTATATACTGCACGTCAACTTAACATGTACGAACTACATTTCCGCCGTCCCTGCTCATTGTCAAAAAGCTTACAACAGTACAGCTTTTATGAAACCAGTTAAACACAATAAACGACTTATGATTTTGGTTTGCTATTTCAGAATGTGGAGATCCCAACACTAGCACAAACTGGATGATGTACCCAAGGGACACTAACTTTCAGCATATTCAATCTACATCTACGAATTTCGGAACTATTTTAGACGTACTCTGTACGGATGGGTACCGAGCGGTTTCAAGCCTTCAATTCCTTCCATATTTTAGAATCAAGTGTGAGCAGACTGGTAAATGGACAGGGGGCTATGGATGTGAAGGAAAAGGTATACAGAAATAACATCAACTATATCTCCTTCATAAAATGTCATGGACGTATAGCATACCATAACGTTACTTGCTTGTGTAGCTTAGTTGAAACAATTGATACTATTGTATGACGTGTTCAGTGTTCTCATTAAGACAAACAGTTTTAAGTTTATATATTATTATTATCATTTTTATTATAATAATTATTATTATTATAACATCAATCCCTTACAAAAGATGTCATAGAAATATGGTATAACATAATGTTACTTGCTTTCGTAGCTTAGTTGAAACAATTTATACGTTTATCCAAGCGAAAATATTGTATGTTTTTTTTAGAGTTCTCATTCAGACAAACAGTTTTAAGTTCATCCTGAATGATAAATTGAAAAAATGATAATGCGAAAAATGAATTCCTATGCATATCAACAACACATGAATCAAAGACTTATGCTATAATTTACACTTAAAGACCTGTTACTTAAGGCTATGGAATTTCTGAAACATAAGTAAGAAACACTGCTTTTTTAAGGTAAATGCTGACCTTTGCGACTCATCATGTTTAAAATTGCATTGTCATATATGTTCAATACTATATTCAATAATCTATTTGAATGCTTTCTCTGCTAGTGATTGCCCTTTGGTTTCAATATTATGCGAAATAAATCGGACATTTCAAAAACGCGTTTTTGTATGTTTTATGTAAATGTGCGTTTAATATCCGCTTTAACATGACTCGATTTCTCCAGGCCATCATAGCGATATACATCATGGGCGAGGAGTTTAAAAGGGGTTTGAAATATGCGTATTTACGTTTAAGACCGCGCATGTTTTATTTATTAATTTTTCATCGCAGCTACAAAACATAAAGCGGTGATTTGCAATTAATCAATTAATGAAGATTATGTTTTCTTCAGATTGTGGTCAGCCCCCTGGCGTTTTAAACGGTCAATGTACAGCAGCAACAACCACATTTCAGTCAATAGTACACTGTTCGTGTCAAACAGGGTATTACTTCACTGGAAACAACAACAACATTAACTGTCAGGCGGACGGAAGATGGAGCAAACTTAACGGCAGCTGCTCGATAATTGGTGAGTCATGAAAATGCCGATAACAGCTATTGTATAGTAACAAAACAATTTAGTTTCGTAAATAGCTTTTACTCGTGGTTTTTTGCTCAAATGTGATAACGCCAACTAACGTTGTTTAGATATCATACATCAAGCATACACACGTCGTCAAATGCATCTGTAAGTAAGCAATTCGCCTCAAATATCTTCGTTACCTAATCTTATTAAAAGGCGTGAATAAAACGTTTAAGTGGTGTAAAAAATATAAGTGAGTAAAACAATAAATAACACAATAGTAAAAAAAGGATGCCACCACCCAAATTGTTACAATTTTCGTGTTTAAAGTATTGAATGCTTTGTATCAGTGCATAATCATGTTTATCAGTATTTCATAATTCAAGGAACAAACGCAAACCATATATTCACATCAATAACAAAAATACGTATGTCTTGTCTTTAATAATTTTACATAATTTAAACTTCTCTACCATCTCGCCGTACAAAGCAAATTTCACGATATCATTGTCATACTTGACAAAAAGGGACCCATTGGTTACTGCAACAATTGATGATATCGTGTCGATTACGTAATATCCACGTGTCTATAAACTAGGACCGAACTATACAGAGTCTGGCCATTAAGTGGTCTTGTGTTCATACAATATAATGACCTACACTAATATGATAAACGTTTGAAAGCAACACGTGTAAAGCCTCGCTGAAAGAACAACTGTGTAAAGTTCAGTTAATTCACTTTCGAAATATATTTAAGTGTCAGCACCAGAGATACTTAAGTAAACATTATTAATAAGCAATACCAAATTGTATTCTAACCTTAATATTTAACAGTCAAAAAGATACAATGATCGATCTACAGCAAACATTAATACATATTTAATTACAAATTTCACAACGATATTATATTCCGTTAGATTTAATTTTCAGACTAAGTCATACGCTGAATATAGTTAAGAGTAAAACTTAATAACTTGCGTTTGGAAAACGTTTCCCAACGCTTTATAAAATAATTGCGAAAGTACAATGTGACAGACCCACACTTTACACGATAACACTATTTTTCATACTGCAGAATTCCCGTAGTTGATCCACACGTGATCGTCAATACTTCAAACGGTACGACATACTTGTCAACTGCCGTATTTTCTTGCATCAATGGTTACACATTGGTTTGTGGAAATACATCAAAATGCATGGCAACATCCAAATGGAGTCCAGACGTGCCAATTTGCCACATTAAAGGTAATCACTTTTTACACAGCACAGTCATATATGTTTCGATTACATTGTAGAATTTTCAAACACATTTTCACGTTATATAAATTGTTTTCTTTGATATGCGGATTGTACTTTTAATGTCAGCTGTAACACGAGCGATTTAAACAAGCCGTTGAATACAATTTTAGAAGGCTTTTGAAATATACATACTTACGTTAAATACTGCGCTTTTGATTGCTAATTATTCAATGCAGCCTTTAAACAACATAAAACTAATTTGCCCATTAATGAACGATATGTTCTTTCAGATTGTGGACATCCATCTGTCGTTTTAAAGGGTGAATGTAGAGCAGCAACAACCACATTTCAGTCTACAGTACAATGTACGTGCGAAACCGGGTATAACTTCACTGGAAACAACAACAGCATTAAGTGTCAGGCGGACGGAAGATGGAGTCAATTAAATGGCAACTGCTTGATAATTGGTGAGCCATGAACATTGATAACAGTAGTTTTCTAGAAAAAATAAACACTGCATTCGAAAGCAGTTCCGTGAGCAACCTGTATGCGACCTTTACTGTCATGTTTGCAATATTAAGGTGTTCAAAAAACTATTTGTCAGCGTGACCCTGGTTTTGCACCATAGTAAGTTTTTTCCTCTTTGTTAAGCGAACTCTAGATATAATTCTTGATCCTTCATCAAACACTCAAATGCACATTTTTGTTTTGACGTTCGGCACAAAACCTATAGAATAAAACACGGGTTGACTACAGAGAAATCACAACGCTATCAGCAACTGCCAAAAAATATAAATGTTTTCATATGCCCTTACGTAAACAACCCTTTCGCGTCGTTTACTCACTTGTCTTCACTGACCATTTAACCCACAATATTTGCAAACACATTTCACGTATTTCGTTGTAGTAATGGGGTACCTTAAACAGCGACCTCGAATTTGGAATGCTTGATCATTTTTATTTTGAAATCACACAGTCAAACAAATATCTATGACTTCATACCCTATGAGGAGTGAAGACCGGTTTAAAGGGCGTCTCAATGTATTACCCAATACATCTTCAGCTTTTTACAGGTGCCGATCGATTACTTGCATATCTGTGTCAAAATCGCGATGAACTAATAACGTTCTCCTGTCAAAAACTGATACCTCCCAGGCTGCAAATTTTACATAATAGTCCACTGCTCAGAAATCTCAGGCAACTCATCACAATTCGCTTAATTTACTTAACAATACCAATCTTCTTACTATCAAAACAACAGACCATTTAACAATAAAAACACATACCGTTAATTAAGCAAATGTGTTATTGCAAACAAATCAACGAGTGAAGCACTGATATTGCAGTTTGTCAAATAATAAGTATCTGACGGAATATATTACATTCGAATTGCCGTTACCCACACTGAGTCACTTATGAACAAAAGTATAAAAAAACATACGCGTGTCGTGAAGTGAAAGCGTACATTATTTCTATTAAGTATACCTCTTGAATGTCGTTTTCATAGATATTCATGTGTAGCTTTTTACTTATTAATTTGAGATCGAATTAACGTAATGCACTGGCTCCTCTTGCAACTGGTCAATTCAATAATGCTACCAATTTTGTATCACGCTAATTCGAAGATTATTTAAAATCGTTGTCGACACCTCTCTTTAACGCTATGTGCAAGAGATTAGATTTACATCATAAATAAGCAATGCAAAATGTTTCATTGTAACCTAATATTTAATAATCTGATATATGACACGCATGCTTAACTTACACGTAAATACATATTTTAGTACCAGTTTTAAAAAATATATTAAGTAAGATAAAGTTTTAAGCTTATGAAATACGTCGAATATAATGATGCATTAAACCTTATCATTTTAATTGTTAAAACTCTGTCCAATAGTTAATAAAATGCGAAGGTACACTTTGAAAGCCATGCACTTCACACGATAACACTATTTTCCAGACTGTAAAATTCCCCTTGTTGATCCAAGCGTCATATTGAATACTTCAAATGGCACGACATATTTGTCAACTGCCACATTTTCCTGCATAGCTGGCTACACACTGGTTGGTAAAGAAACATCAAAATGCATGGAAACATCCAAATGGATTCCGGACGTACCAACATGCAACATTAAAGGTAATCCCTGTTTTTCATATTTCAAGCATCTATCTCGATTATGTTCCATAACATGCCCATGCACTTTTTAAACCACATTTTGTTTACTATATATGCAGATTTCCTTTTTATATTAGCTGAAATAAAACTCATTTTTCCAAGGTAACATAGCGATATATTTGGTTGAATACAAGTTTAGAAGGACTTTGAAATATGCCCAATTACGTTCAAGACCGTATGTTTTTACTATTAATTATTCATCGCAGCTTTAACACATACTTGTAATTCGCCTTTTAATTCACATTATGTTTCAACCAGATTGTTGACAACCTGCCTGCGTTCTAAACGGTGAATATAAAGTAATCACCAATATTTTACAGTCGACCTTCCAAAATTCCGGATAAACTGTTTTGGGAAAATAAATCAATGTGTTCTACAGCAGTTACGTGACTGAAACCTATTGGGAGTTATGTTCGGTTTAACTGGCATTACAATCTAACACCTGGGCCTAACTTAATTATTAGAGATTTATTAGAGATGTTAATGTACATATCCCTAACTTTAATATATTTTAAGACATGCAAAAAGGACACTGAATAAAAATTATAAGAACAAATTTGATTTAGAAAGCATCGGTGACTTATGTTTCAAACACATATGTTTATGAATTTTTTTTCAAACGTTAAATACATCACGGACATTAAATCGCAAAAAACCGTTAACTCTTAAACAATAATAGTTGATTTATGAATGACATCAATATATTATTTCGCACTTTAGTTGTAAGCAAACATAAATGTTAACTGACTATTAAAGGTTTCTGGTTGAACCCATGTCAATTGTAATACTCTGAACGGGTTAAAAACAAAAAATCCATTTCCACATTTGTGAAAAACAGATATAATGTAAAATATATTTGTGCGTTTTCTATTTGATCTTCAAATAAGAATTTTTTAGGTGCTTAGTCACGATATAATAAACAATAAGTTTTGATGTTCTCTCATTTTGAATGCAACAACTTACAACAATTGCATCCAAAAGTAATGCCTTGTAGCGATTGTGTATTCAACAATTTTATTTCATCAGTAAAATAAGTGTGTACATGTGTATCCAAGTTATTAAAATTGTTACTTTAATTGGTCAAACATATTTAAATGATGCTTTTTTGTGAATACCTTAAAATGTCAGTGTATTGTATCCACAATCGTACTTGATAGTACTCATGTATGTGAATTACAATTATTTAAAAATATTCAGCCCGCTTTATTACAAAATTTTAACGTACAGTTTTTTTCAGGATTGAAGCCAAAAAAATGATGTTATTCTTAACCAAAAAATATTAATACGTAACAATCTAGGAACCAAATCTGCGGGCATTAAAATTGAAAATGACCATGACGCTGCCAAAATTTAGTGGTGAACCTGTATTGTATGCATGAAAGATTTGTATCAATATGTTTTTAGATAGCAATGATTGTATTCAGCATTATTCGGAAACCATTTTGAAGAGACTTTTAAGTCGAAATAAAGGCGCCAACTATTTTGTATCCGAAATAGATAATGCATTTATTATAATATACTTTTGTTACCAATTGTCTACTGGTTTAACAGTCACGTTCATAAAGTATAAAATTCATACCAATACAAAAATGCATTAGAGGTTACATTATCAATACATTCTTTCATAATACTCTTCTAAAATATATATATAACATTATAAAGTACACATGACTGTGTACGTTGTTCCGAGATCTTATGTCGAAAATGTGAGTTGTGTTAAGAAGAATCACATTTGAAAACAAAAATACCTATAAACTATTTTAAGCACCACTCTTTGTTGCTCAGTCAAGTTAACTGCTTGTTTAACATTGCAAAAATGCAATAGCACACTTTTCCATATGTTACCAAACTCGCATCCTATATTCAGATATCTTCTCTGATTTTAAAACAGCCGCGAAAGTATATTATTAATTAATAATTATATTGCCACTGTACTTTTCAAAGGTGCCTGGAAGACATGCTCTTGACTACTTCAATTTAATCAATCAAAACCAAACATTTGTCGTCTGTTTTTTTTTATAATGACTTTGCCCCTTTTGCCTAGCAAACTAAACTCGGAGAGCATTAAAAGGCAACACTTGAGCATTTTCTATGGCATATCTATATGTTATTGAATATGACAGATGAATCACAAATATAATATAAATAATTGAGAATTAGGCAACGATTAATGCAATGAAATAGAGCCTTATACTGCAATTGTTATCATGTTGATAAATTAGAAATTATCTTTCCTATTTATGTACGTGTTTGCATTTATTTTCGACAAAAATGTGATATAGATAAAAATCTGTTTTTGTATTTGTATCTGTTCAGGTTATGTGTTGTAACTGAAAAAAACGAAGCTTATTTTACAAAGCTGTTGCCCCAATGATATTGGGAACGTTAAATAGGTGTGTTTTATATTTTATATAATATGTTGACGGTTAAAATGTACTTGAACATTTTGGGCTAAAGTCATATAGACTTTGGAATTTACTACTCCTATTATAAAGTTTACTTTGTGTTGTGCTCTGATTTTCTGTTTGCTTAAAAGCAATATGAACATTTACCATGAATGTATTTAACGTGATTCGATTTCCGTAAGTTAGAATAATTTCAAATATAGACATCATGCATAACTCGAATGCCGAATAAGTTTACAACATGATTCATAAAAAATGAATTATTTAAACAAAAACATTGCAGACTTGCGATGTATATGTTTATTTCAGACTGTGGAAACCTGACGTATCCGAATGATTCTAGAGTCGTGTTTACCAATGGTACAACCTACTTGTCCACAGCCATAGTCCAATGTACTGAAGGGTATAGGATAAGGAACCAGCCCAACAACTCAATAACAGCCGAGTACATTCATTGCACCTCAGCAGGTCTATGGCAAATCTCCAATGGCTGCGAACTAAAAGGTATGTTAAAAATGTTCTGTAATGTACACTTAAGGCAAACGTTATATTGCGCAAGGTAGATTAAAATAGATTTAATTTAGCTAAATGTATTGAGACCCCTTTTTAAATGGCATGTACATGTGATTCGTCATATGTGTTTAACAACTCGAGACGTCGGACCATGCATGCAATAAAGCGTTTGGAAGTAATGTGTCCACATTTGCTCTATAAAAATTATTTTCTTTTTGTTCGTGTTTTTATCGTGCATAATATGTTATGATTTATTAAATGTATTTAACAAATCGTCTATGGGGAGTTTCTGTATTCAATGCAAATGACACGCAGACATATATAAGTTTCAGAATTGCATACAGAGCATGAGCCACATGTATCTGATTATTTATTGTTTCAGATTGTGGTAACCTGACATATCCGAAGAATTCGTTAGTTGAAGTTCTGAATGGAACTACTTACTTGTCCATGACTAACGTGCAATGTAATGAAGGATATAGATTGTTGAAAGAACACAATAACAGCATCAATTCAGAAACTATTAAGTGCACGTCAAATGGTCGATGGGAAGACTTCATTGGCTGCGAACCAAAAGGTATTCGCCAGTTGTTAGAAACAAAACGTATGGTATCTTGGGGTATTTTACACAGGAATGATAAAACAACGAAAATATTATCAACATATTACATATTTGTTTACAATCCGAAATTTTTAAACGATACATGTATGTTACTTTATGACTATATGATTTTTTAATGGCTTTAATGGATAATGAATGTTTTTATTTATCAGCAATAAATATATTTTTTAGATTTAGCGACTTCGTCTAATATAATGATATTTAGCTAACACACGGTTATAAAGTACAAGTAAATTATTAATAACGGGTACAGTACTTATGCACATATGCTTGCTACGTCTTTGCTTCATGATTATTCTTAAACTTGTTTGCACGATTTAATCAATTTTGCTTTGTGAAGAGACTATATTGTCAAAATTTCAAATATAAAGTAAATGCATTTTTCATAGCTTCCGAAATACGTTTCGGCAGAGATTTTTGAAAATGCAGCTCGAATAAATGCGACTTTCAGGTTGCCGTTGTATAGGTGTTATTTCTTTTTATAATTAACAGATATGGATTGTTTCTATTGTTAAAAACTATTTTTACACCCATTCGTTTTGCGTCGGTTGTGGAAATTCTACAAGTTAACATATGTCGTTAGCTCAATAAACAACAAACTTCTAGACGTGCAATGCATCTGTTTATTTCAGACTGTGGCAGTTTGACATATCCGAATGATTCTACAGTTGAGTTTCCGAATGGTACAGCCTACACGTCAATTGCCAGAGTAAAATGTTCTGAAGGGTATAGGATAGGAAACCAATCCAACAATTCTATGACAGCAGAGTTCATTGAGTGCACCTCAGCAGGTCTATGGCAAGTCCCCAATGGCTGTGACCTAAAAGGTAGGTTAGAATTGTAGAGTAACGTATATTAATTACAAAAGCATCTGCGAAGGGCAAATACAATCTGAGGTTATTTAGATTTCTGTATTGTGACTTTTTGTGTACGTGGTTTATAACTTTTTTTTAACCTTCATTTATCATATCAAGACGTCAGACAATTAATGCAGTTACACTTTTTAAAGAAATATCTCCACATTTTTTCCCTTAAAATCATGGTCTTGTTTTTCGTGTTTATAACAAGCATATTGTATTTTGATAACGGTAATGGATATAAAAATCAACAAAAGAGATTCGGATTATCATCTAGTACATGCACTTGATACCTGTAATATAGCAGTTTTACAATTGCCAATATAACATTTGCCCTATGTATCTGGCCATGTATTGTTTCAGATTGTGGTAACCTGACACATCCGAAGAATTCGTTAGTTGAATTTCTGAATGGAACAACTTACTTGTCCATGGCTAAAGTGCAATGCAATGATGGATATAGATTAATGAAGGAACATAATAACAGCGTCACAATAGAAACTAGTAAGTGCACGTCAGATGGTCGATGGGAAGATTCCATTGGCTGCGAACCGAAAGGTATTTTCCAGTTGTTAGGAACAAATTTAACGGTATATTGGGGTGTGTTTAAACAGGAATAATTGAACTATTAAAATATTATCAAGCTTTTTAATATTTTTATACAATCAGAAAGTTATAAACGATACATGTAACTTCGTGACTTTATAATTTTGTAAATGACCTTTATGTTTAATTAATGTTTTTATTTTTTTAAAATGTATTCATTTGTTATATATCGCGACTTCGTCTAATCGAATGGTATTTTGCTAACACACGGGTATATAGTACAAGTAAATTATGACTAACGGGTACAGTACTTATACACATACATTTGTTCCGTCTTTGTTACATCATTATAATTTTACCTGTTTGCACGATTTAATCAATTTTGTTTTGGAGAGTGTACACATAAAATTGATTTAAGCGATTTCATTTCCGTATATTGACATACTTTCTAATAAAATAGGTAAATGGAGTTGTATAGTTGAAGTAAGTTTCGGAAGCGAAATTCGAAAACCGCAGCTCGATTTAATACGGTGTTCATTTTTTTATCTATTTTTATAATGTACACATATAGATTGTTTGTACTTTAAAAACTGTTTTTGCATTCATGACTTTTGCGTCGGTTGTGAGGATTCCACAAATAAACATATGGGAAAAGCCCAATAAACACCAAACATCTAGACGTGTGATGCATCTGTTTATTTCAGACTGTGGCAGACTGACATATCCGAATGATTCTACAGTTGAGTTTCCGAATGGTACAACCTGTATGTCGATAGCAAGAGTCCAATGTACTGAAGGTTATAGAATAAGAAACCAATCCAACAATTCTATGACAGCAGAGTATATTGAGTGCACCTCAGTAGGTCTATGGCAAGTCCCCAATGGCTGCGAACTAAAAGGTAAGTTGCAATTGTATAGTAACGTATATTAATGACAAACGTTATACTGCACAGGGCAGATACAAACTGATTTAATTCGGAATCTGCATTGTGACTCCTTGTGTACGTGGTCTATAAAATGTGTGTCATATTCATTTATCAACTTAATACGTCAGACAATTAATGCAGCTACACTTTTCAAAGAAGTGTCTCCACTTTTTGTCTCTAAAATCATGCTTTGTTTTCGTGTTTATAACAAGTATATTGTATTTTAATAAAGGTAATGGATATAAAAAAATCGACAATGGAGAATCGGATTATCATTTAGTGAATGCACTTGACACCCGGTAATATAGCAGTTTTCGAATTGCAAATATAATATTAGCCCTTTGTCTCGATTATTTATTGTTTTAGATTGTGGTTACCTGGCATATCCGACTAACTCTTTAGTAGAAATTTTAGATCGGACAACCTACTTGTTCGGGGCTAAAGTGCAATGCAATGATGGATATAGATTAATGAAGGAACACAATAACAGCATCAGTTTAGAAACTATTAAGTGCACGTCAGATGGTCGATGGGAAGACTCAATCGGCTGCGAACCGAAAGGTATTTGTCACTTGTTATGAACAAATATTACGGTACCGTCAGGTATTTTTTAACAGGAATAATTCACAACTAAAATATTATAAAGATATTCAATTTCTTGTACAATTATAAAGTTTTAAACGAAAAATGTTTCTTTAGGAATATATGATTTGTTATGATATTTATGTATAATGAATGTTTATATTGATAAGAAATGTATTTAATGTAAAGATATATAGCGACTTCGTTTAATAGAATGAAATTTTGCTAAGACACGGGTATATAGTACAAGTAAATTATGAATAACAGGTACAGTACTTATACACATACGTTTGTTCCGTTTTTGTTTCAGATTATCCTTTATTTTTTAACGCGATTGAAGCAATTTTGATTTGTGATGTGTACACAAAAATAGATTTAAGCGATTTCATTTCCGTAAAGTGACATACTTTCAAATATTAAGTTGATGCAGTCCTTTATACCGAAATACGTTTCGGAGGCGATATTCGAAAAAATGCAGCTCGAATTAATACGGATTTCATGTTGTTATTGCATAAATGTTATTTCTTTTTATAATTAACAGATATGGATAGTTTGTACTGTTTACAATTATGTTTACATTCTTTACATTTGCGTCGGTTGTGAGGATTTCACACGTTTACAAATGGCTTAAGCTTAATCAGCAACAAACTTCTAGACGCGCGAATATCTGTTTATTTCAGACTGTGGCAGACTGACATATCCGAATGATTCTACAGTTGAGTTTCCGAATGGTACAACCTACACGTCGATAGCCAAAGTCCAATGCACCAAAGGTTATAGGATAAGATCCCAATCCAACAATTCTATTACAGCAGAGTACATTGAGCGCACCTCAGCAGGTCTATGGCAAGTCCCCAATGGCTGCGAACTAAAAGGCAGGTTTCAATTGTAGTATTACGTATATAAATGACAAATGTTATACTTCGCAGGGCAGATAAAAACTGAAGTAATTTAGGTTTCTGTATTGTGACTTCTTGTGTATGTGGTTTATAACTTTTCTTTGTAATAGTAATTTATTAATACAAGACGTCAGACAATTAATGCAGTAACACTTTTTTAAAGTGGCGTGTCGTCTCTTAAAATCATGCTCTTGTTTTTCGTGTTAATAACAAGCAGATTGTATTTTGATAAAGGTAATGTATTTAAAAATAAAAACTTGAGATTCAGATTATCATCTAGTGAATGCACTTGACACCCTGTAATATAGAAGTTTTCGAATTGCCAACATAACATTAGCCCTTTGTCTCGATTATTTATTGTTTCAGATTGTGGTAACCTGACATATCCGAAAAATTCGTTAGTTGAAGTTCTGAATGGTACAACCTACTTGTCCACGGCTAAAGTGCAATGCAATGATGGATATAGTTTAATGAAGGAACACCATAACAGCGTCACAATAGAAACCATTAAGTGCACGTCAGATGGTCGATGGGAATATTCCATTGGCTGCGAACCGAAAGGTATTACTCCGTTGTTATGAACAAATATTACGGTACCGTGGGGCGTATTGAATCACGAATAATTGAACAATTCAAATATTAACAAGCGTTTTCCTATTTTTATACAATCAGAAAATTTTAAACGATACATGTAACTTCATTAATTTATGATTTTGTTAATGACCTTTATGTTTAATGAATGTATGTATTGATAAGAAATGTTTTTAATTTTTTAATATAAAGCGAGTTCGTCTAATAGAATGGTATTTTGCAAACACACGGGTATATAGTACAAGTAAATTATGAATACCGGGTACAGTACTTAAACACATACGTTTGTTCCGTCTTTGTTTCATGGTTATCCTATTACTTTTTTGCACGATTTAATCAATTTTGATTTTTGAAGTGTACACATAAAATGGATTTGAGCAATTTCTTTTCCGTATATTGACATAATTTCAATTATAACGTTTGTGCAGTTCTCATATACCGAAATAAGTTTCGGAAGCGAAATTCAAAAAATGCAGCTCGAATAAATACGGCTTTCATGGAGTTATTGTACAGATGTTATTTCTTTTTATTATTAACATATACGTAGTGTTTGTACTTTAATAACTATTTGTGCAAAGGTATTTGTCAGTTGTTATGAACAAATATTACGGTACCGTGGGGTATTATTAAATAGGAATTATTGAACAACTAAATTATTATACAGATATTTAATATTTTTACAATTATAAAGTTTTAAACGATACATGTAACTTTATGAATGTATTATTTGTTTTGACCTTTATGTATAATGAATGTACTTATTTATAAGAAATGTATTAAATTTATATATATAGCGACTTCGTCTAATAGAATGGTATTTTGCTAAGACACGGGTATAAAGTACAAGTAAATAATGAAAAACGGGTATAGTAAGTTTACACATTCGCTTATTTCGTCGTTGTTTCGTTATTATCCTTATCTTGTTTGCACGATTTAAGCAATTTTGATTTGTGAAGTGTACACATATAATGGATTTAAGCGATTTCATTTCCGTATATTGACATATGTGACCGGATGGTTATTTTGTTGGTTCTATCGTGGACGAAAACTCAATTTTGCTGAAATAAATATTTATTTATGATATTATAAATGATTAATATATCAAAGATGTACACTCTTTGAAAGTAAAGCATCGAATCAGTAACAATAATATTAATAATAGACAAATACAAGTAATGCATGACCCGACGGTGATCATTAAAATACAAGCAAAACAAAATAAAATTAAAACGACGAAACATAATGAAAATACTTAACACATTTACATGAAATATATATGTATAAATGATATTATAAATCATTGATATATCAAAGATATAGACTCTTTGAAAGTAAAGCATCGAATGACTATAGCAATCATTCGATGCACGAGATCGACATTGAACCTATTAATGCACGGGAAAAGGGAGGAGTGATCTGAGTATTAGACAAATTATAAACGTGCAACTGTATGGATGGACATATGTTTTAATTAAATTGAAAACAAAACTCGCGAAATAATCATTGATAAATTATGAACGACTGTATTCTACGCAGGAGTATAATGCACCTTCGGAGCGTCGAAATCGCAACTCCGATCTTATATTAAACACAGTCAACTTGAGACAATAATTTTAATTTATACTATTGTTATAATTATATCACACACATAATGTTCACTAGCATACTTCATAATCAGAAGACATAATTAAATGAACATCTTTCAATGTTAATTAAAATACATAAAACTTATTTTCATGATTGACAGGCGATATTTGAACTTAACACTATGTAGTCTTCTGTGCGCATCCACGCTGGTGTTTTGTAGCGCGCTTTGTTCTGCGCGGTTATAAACCTGTCAATGATTTATATTTCATTCTGTTATCTGTTTCCATCTTAGACCTGGACGAATGTTCATTTGGTGGAGAGTTTTTCTGTAGACATGCATTAAACCAGACACGAGTGTGCGTAAACATTGACGGTGGATATGTGTGTGTTTGTAACAAGGGATTTACTGGATTAAGCTGTGACACAGGTTCGCCGTTTTTTTTTGTTTCTTTATAGGTCTGATTTAGTTGAAAGAGTTTTTGTAATCAAACAGAAGATCGATTCTGCATTATAAACTTGCTTGCTAAAGTATTAGTACACATGAATTAAAATCACAATTTATGCTAACTGATCCTAAATTCGTTAAGTGCCCAATAGTTATTGTATTTTTTTGCATTATGGACCAGTCATGCAGTCTGCATAACATTAAGCAATAGTCTTTATTACACTATATTTGTTTTAGAACATTGTAACTGAAAATAACTATATTACTAAATCAGACAAAAAGGCAAATTGCATTACAACTGTGTTTACGCTTTGCTTATACAACAATTACATGTTACACAAGTTCGCTTCGTCCAAAGAATTTTCTTATCTAATAAAGGGGCCTTAAACTTTATATTTCACATCCCGTGGTATTTATTCTTGTGTTGATTTACAAAATGTATAAACGCATTACTTTATGTAATTCAATTTATAATATCAATATATTTATGTACAGTTTTCAAAACAGGTTGCGGTGGCGTATTTGATAAGGTGTACGCCTAGCGATCGAACGGTCATTGGTTCGATCCCCATTGTGGGAGCGTTCTTTAGATCTTCCCCATAGAAACCAAGAACTGGTTTTAGTCCCATGAAACAGACTCAAGAGCGTTTCAAATAACTTTTAGGCCTTCGATGCGAACGAGTTAATATAAATAAATTTAAACTAAAACATTAAATGTATTATTATGGTTTAAGAAACAGCAGTTCATGGACATGATTTGCCAGTTCAAATAATTCAAGTGCAAGGAAGAGAATAATGATGCGAAAACTTCGCAACACAAAATATATGCCGGTTTTCATGAGTGTAATGAAATGCATTATTTTATTCATATACAATATATGAGTTGAGCTGAATAAAATACATCGCAGAACCGGTGTACACCTCATATAATTAGTTACTGGTTTTAAGTTACTTAAAACATGACAATATTTGAAACGTTAAAAAGTATTCAGATAACGATTTTGTTGGATTTATTCGACAGTTCATTAGTATAATGAATATGTAATCGGCACGATCATTTTACCCTCGAAAAGAAATATGTTTGGTCAGAAGATTGTTCTACGAGCTAAAAATAATAAATATTTAAGCATGTATTTATCGGTAATTAAACGTTTTGAACAGAAAAAGAAAAATGTGTATTCTATTTAATGTAACTGATTAGTCTGTTATATTATTTGAGATATCGTGGAATGTGATGCCATTACCTCGTGCGGTCATCATGCGGTGTGTTCCAACACATATGGTGGTTACTCGTGCGCATGTGCGGATGGATATCCACAAGGAAATCTATATCTGGGATGCTTTAGTAGGTTTGCAATTACCATGTAAATTGTTGCTGTCAATTATTGCATATGATGTACACATATAGCTTTCGGTGTATTGAACATTCAACTGAACGATTATTTGTCGCGTTCATTTAATACGAATGTATTACTTAAATTGTTTTACAAATGTATTATTTAAATTGTTTTAAGATCATGGTATTGGTTTGTGTTAGAAACTTTGATTTTCGTTTACATAAATCATACAAAAATGTATGGCTTGATGGATCACCCTGATAAAATTAAAGAAAAACATGCAAGTACAACCATCATAAATAGTGAACACCATCAAATTTCGTCTTCGAAATCCAAATGGTTTTAATCTGAAAGCAAACAAAAAGATGGGTTCACTTTAAAGTACATTGATTCATACATAAAACGTTAAGATGAATATATAATCCGATACACAATTTTACAGAACCAGTATTGCTTGACTTCAATGCACCTGGAGATAAATACAACGGTGACAACATTATTATAGATGCTTACCATATCTCAAAAAGGCTGCCGTACTTAGGGGAATATATTCATTGGTTCAAGGTAACTTAAACATTATTTGTACATGACAGTAAATATACGTTAACATACACCATCAGCGATATGCCATATCCACATCGTTCTATTTAAAGATTTCGCTATGCATTTGTTTTAGCCAAACATGAACGGATTCGTATCTCTAGATTTTCAACCTCTCTACAATCAATACGGAGGTGAAAATGCCACAGAATGGAAGGCAGCTGTTCAGAACCACAAAGTGGTCGCTCCGTTATGGACAGACATTGACAGCAGTAATATAACAAACGGTGGGCTGTGGATCCACATGTTAACCGACCACCACAATGATACGGTGGACATTCAGAAGATAAACGACATCTTTCGTCAATACACAAACCAGACAGAGTTCAATGCCAGTGTGGCCCTGGTCGCCACTTGGAAGCACGTTACGGTTCATTCGCCTTACGAACCCGGATATGAACTCGTTAAGCATCAGGTAATGGTCCAAGTAATTAAATTAAAATGCTGAACAAATCATGTTATGCTTATACGAACACACACATTTGGATTATCTTTGTGTTTAAATTTGTCGATTAATGTAAAAAAAAACTTATAACCACGACTTAGAAAAACTGACATTGCTTGAGTTGTTTAACGAAATTCAGTTATCCGATGTTGATTATTCACGGGAGGACGAGAATTTCAATGGACTGTAGAGCACAATATTATATGCTAAAATACTCAAAATATACATAGATAATTCTTTTCTAAAATGCATCTTATAAGCAATAATATGTACCGATGCACCAATCATGTGAATCAGTTTCCGCAAGTGCTACCTCTGCCGACCGAATATATTATCTAAACGTGAATATTGTAATGTTGTTGTTGTAGAATTATTGTTTATCAAGCAAGACACATTCTGGCATTACTGTATAAAAAGCCATGACAACTATGGTTTCGATCTAAGGCCTACCTATGGTAATTTATTTGCGAGACTTTTTAATAACAGCTTTATTCGTGTATTCAAAATTCGTTAAAACTATATGTATTGAAAAACGAACATATTAGCTTAGTTAGTTACACATGGGAAACAAAAACTAAGCTGAAATTCAATTGCCGCTGATTTTACTGTGCATTACGCTACAAGTTGAATACTTTAGACCCTGTCGATGCAGTGCATTATTGTGTCAGACGACATGTATACCTACATCATGTTCAACTACGACAACGAACAGTTCAGTATCAAACCATTACCGGAAGTCCCTGTTGCTAGTGGTTACACAAATCTAGATAACACGGGAATCATTTTGTCTAACAGATATAACTTTTCTCTACTTAATCAAGGATCTAATGTTCAGTCAGGTAACTTTTCATCCTACGTAAAAGCAGATAATGTAACCGTTTTCTAAGAATAAAAAAAATATATAATGTTTACAAGTGTTACCTTAAAAGTGTAGACGTTTATAACTTTACAAAAAAAGTATCCATATGCAAAACATACAAATCGTAATTATTGTTGAGTTTAAGATTACTAATTTAAAAGTTGCTTTATAATTTGTGAATGGCTTTGACAGGTTTTGCTGGAAGGTGGATCTATAATGTAACTGTTATAACACCATCAATGAGGAATGAAATTCAATGTCAGACGTTTTACGAAGACAATAAGGTTCAGCTCAAAGCTTCGCAGTTGGTGTATGCACTTCCGTGTCCGTGTCAGGAGGTGTTGATGATGGAGGTAAGTGGCACCATTATATATCGTCTAACCAAAAGTCAAGGTATTGGAACTTAATATAGACTTAAA
Organism: Dreissena polymorpha; assembly: GCF_020536995.1. Lineage (NCBI taxonomy): Eukaryota > Metazoa > Mollusca > Bivalvia > Myida > Dreissenidae > Dreissena > Dreissena polymorpha. The sequence goes on from NC_068362.1 coordinate 56,841,463, forward strand.
TTCTTCATGACCTTTCTGTACGTTGTACTATAGGACTACACGTTCACTCGCAATGATTCCCTACGCCCCGAGTTTGGAAGTCACTTGACGTGTTACGAGTCGTGGTTCTTCAGTGCATATGGCATCAAACAGAGATGCTGCTACATGTACGTGTTCATATCGAATTTAGCTTTTATAACGGGCAACCACAAGCTATTTGTAGTTGGAGATTGTACTTTGAATTAGGAATTTTGTAAAAAAAGAAGAAAATATTTATTACTTGCATTTGAATCTAATATTTTCTAATTTAAAAACGATACGATTATTCGCACGTAAAAGTCTGACTTAATGTATATTCTATACCTTTCCATTCTGTTATACCCAGCATATATATTTATAGAAGTGATTGTCTATTTGCTAAAATTAAGCAACACTTCTGTTTTTATTAATCAGAAGATACAAAACTTTCGTTCAACGTTTCGCTTGTTTATCTTTGCATATTTACCGCAAACATTCCAGGTTCAGTAAATTACAAACAGAGTACCCAGCTGCAATTGCAGCAGAGTTTGAAAATACCACTATTGCCTCACTTCTCCTAGATGGCTACAACCAGTGTTGTAACCCCAGTGGAAGCCAAAAATACTGTCCTCGGTACGCTGAGATCAACCCGCCTGATGACTGCTCTAGGTATACGATCAGCGACGAGGTACTGGCATACCGACGCAGCATGAACAACGTCATGGAAACTATTGCACAAAATGAAACTCTCGACCTCGGGTTTTGGGGTGGTTTAGAACGAAGTTTAAAAAATGTGTTTGGATTATAAATAAGGCAATACATGGCTTCCATAAAGCAGTTTGCAGTTGTTATATTTTAATTAAAAGTATAAATTACACTAATGAAAGCATCACAAGAAATTTACAGGAAAGCCAAAAATACTGTAAACTGTACACGGATATAATTCAGCTTGATGGCAACAAATGGTAGACAGTCTTCGATGAGATACAATTTGATGGAAATAAACTGTGCGTGTGTGAAGTTAGCCTATTAAGCCTATTTAGCCTATTACGTACATAGGTTGAAACATACACCCTATTTAGCCTATTTAACAGCCTCTTTAGCCTTTTTAGCCTATTTAGAAAGATAAGTACATAGGTCAAAACATACATCCTATTTAGCCTATTTAACAGCATGTTTAGCCTATTTAGCAAGTTTAGTACAAACGTAGACATACACATCCTATTTAGCCTATTTATCCCCTGGACGCGACCTAGTGCACGCTGACCTGCCGTCGACTGCTTGTCGGGCTTACCTAGTTTCGGCCGGGACTTTTAACTTGGGTCGGAGTCAGGTGCAGCCTATTAAGCGTATTACGCGACATTTTGCCTGTGAGTGGGTATGCCACTTTAAGCGCCCCTTTTGGACGAACAAGAGTTATCCCTCGGAAGCGGCCTAGTGCACGCTGACCTGCCGTCGATTGCCTATCGGCCTGAACTAGTTTCGGCCGGGC